>NW_015648634.1:372024-374777 GCF_001515625.1 Sinocyclocheilus rhinocerous
CACTGTTTATTTTATTTGTATCTTTACTCTACTGTATTTATTTGTGCTGTTGCATGTAGTTAGATAGATTATTCTTATCTTCTTTATTTTTATTTGACAGTATAGTTTTTGCCTGAACATAGCACATACCATACCAAACCGTACCGAAACCGTGACTCTAAAACCGTGATACGAACCGAACCGTGAGTAAGTTGAATCGTTCCACCCCTACTATCTACCCATCCATCTATCTATCTATCCATCCATCTTCCCATCTATCTATCTATTCAACTATCTATCCATCTTACCTATCCAACTATCCACAAATAATCTTTCAGCAAACAGTTCTTAAATAACCATTTTTTCTTTAATGATATAAAGAATCTTTTTGCAATATAAAGAAAGGTTTTATGGATGCTAAAAATATTTTGAATAATGCTGGTAAGCAAACGGTTGATGGTAGCCATTGACCTCCATAGTATTTTTTTTATACTACAGAAATCAGTGGCTACCGTTAGGGATGTAACGATTAACCGCGAGCCGGTCAAAAATCGATTTAAATATGTGACGATTCAAATCGGTTGAGATGCTAAACAAATCGCGATTCATTTAGGGGTAGGAGTTTATATGAATGTATGTCTGAGGGGAACTTACTGTCTTTAGAAAAGTTTAGATGGTATTTTTTCTTTTCATCTTGCCTCTGTATAATGCATATTAAAGTTCATAAGTGCAGCGCTGCTTTGTTTACAGCGGTAACCAAGGAAACGCTTTAAGCGCCACCTGCTGGCAGAGAGTGAATCTGCGTCTCGTTCAGCTCGTCTGCTGTTTCTGTTTCATGCAGATATTTTTTATGCATAGTTTCACAAAACTGAAGTCATTCTGTTTTTGCTTAAAATTTCGAAATTATACAACGTAATTTGTAATGTAATGTAATGTAATTTGGTTGCCTCTAATTTTAAATGTAAAGAGCACAGACAAAGACTTATTTTGTTTATATGAAGAGATTTATTTGATTTGAAATGTGCAGTATTTTGTCCAAGCAATAATAAAAGGACACATTTAATTTATAATTTGTCTTAAATCTCATTTTGTTAAAAAAAAATCGTGAATCGAATCGTGAAATCAAAACCGCGAATCGTATCGTGAGTTGAGTGAATCGTAACATCCCTAGCTACCGTCAACTGTTCAGTTACCAACATTCTTCAAAATATCTTCTTTTGTGTTCAGCAGAAACTCTTACAGGTTTGGAACAACTTGAGGCTGAGCAAATGACGACAAAATGTTCATCCCTTTCATGGATGCCAATAAAGAACCTTTATTTTTAAGTGTCTATTATTTTGATTTGGGATTTTATTAAAATACGATTTATAACAGCAAAAGCCTTTTGTGAATGTGTATCTTTAACAACACACCATCATAAACATCCAATCCATGCCACAAACATCCATCCAGGATTGAGCAAAACTTCTGTTAGACTGATTCAAACCACTGAGACGATTCACAGGAATCGTTTGTTTGAGAGTCTACAGACTCTCAGAGATCAGGTCAAGTGTAATTTGGAGCGTTTCAGGCCGTGTTGATGTTTCGGGAATCAGTCAGCTGAAGGTTTTGAAGCTGCCAGACGCCTCCGCGGCTCTCGACCCCCATCTGGACTCCATCAGCTCAAACAGCGAACGGCCGCGGGGAAAGTAACGACTGCTAATCTATTCGCAATGCAGGGAAAGTGAGCGCCGCCTTTGATTTCCAACAGCAAATCATGTCCGTTTGTGGAGTTTCTGGCTCTGAACGAGTGTTTTACTGGAATCTCTCAGAGGTGGAGCGTTCACAGCCGTCCACTGCATACAACAACATCACCAGCCTTTGTTTCTGGTGCATTTTTGTGCTTTTTATCATCAATTTAAGCGTAAAACTGCTATTTTATTCCTTTAAACCTAAACACGGTTGAATTACTCCACTGAAGATGTAAACATGAAGCCGAACGGATCAGGATTTCTGTGTAAAATCAGATTAATTTACACAGAAATAGTTCTGCTGGTGATTCACGAATGAAGCTCGTCATGATTTCACGCACAGATGTTTTAAACTCACTGGACTCGTCACATTCAACACGAAGTGCTTTACAGAGATAAACCTGACGTTCCCTCGCACACAAACACATTGAGATATCACACTCTCTCTGTTATGATAAGATAGACGCTTCAGACTCGTGTTCAGCTTATTAACACTCCAGTTTATCACGCTTCACATGTTCTCAGTGTCGCTCCACTATCTGCTGTACCCAGACACACAACTGTGTGTTTAACATTTGCTCTAGTTTGATGATTGGTTTCAATACTACCTAACTTTTTTAATCCATCACACAGATTTTCCATGATAATACTTAATACCATGCTATCAACAAGACACAATTGAAGGAAGGAAGTAAGGATGGATGGATGGATGGATGGATGGATGGATGGATGGATGGATGGATGGATGGATGGATGGAAGGAAGGAAGGATGGATGGATGGATGGATGGATGGATGGATGGATGGATGGATGGATGGATGGATGGATGGATGGATGGATGGATGGATGGATGGATGGATGGATGGATGGATGGATGGATGGAATGAAGGAAGGATGGATGGATGGATGGATGGAAGGATGGATGGAAGGAAGGAAGGATGGATGGAAGGATGGATGGATGGATGGAAGGAAGGATGGAAGGAAGGATGGAAGGATGGATGGATGGATGGAAGGAAGGATGGATGGATGGATGGATGGATGGATG
>NW_015648634.1:375058-382751 GCF_001515625.1 Sinocyclocheilus rhinocerous
GGAAGGAAGGAAGGAAGGAAGGATGGATGGAAGGAAGGAAGGATGGAAGGATGGATGGATGGATGGATGGAAGGAAGGATGGATGGAAACTTGTCCCAAACATAATAAATACTTTACAAAAAAGTCAAAAAATAAAAATAAATAAATAATTTCCAAACAAAGTACATGTCCAAAAATAAAAATAAATAATTTCCAATAAAAAAACATGTCCAAAAAATAAATAAATTCCAAAAAAAGTGTTCAAAAATAAAAATAAATAATTTCCAATAAAAAAACATTTCCAAAAAATAAATAAATTCCAAAAAAAGTGTCCAAAAATAAAAATAAATTATTTCCAAAATAAGTAAATAAATACCAACAAAAATCTCCAAAAATAAAAAAAATAATCCAACAAAAATGTCAAAAATAAATAATTTCCAACCCAAAAAATGTCCAAAATAACTATTTATTTATTTTAATTTTCAACCAAAAAATGTCCAAAAAAAAAAAAGAACTATTTATTTTTTTTATTTTCCAAAATAAAACATGTCACAAACACACACACACACACATACCTTTTGGTAATGCTGGTATTAAATCTATTTCTTTAGCATGTTTTAGCATTAATACTGACTGATCAATTAAAGACTGAGTAAAAGGTGTGCGTGGGTTCAGAGTTTAACTATGAAACTAAAGTGGTGTAAAACAGCTGCTGCCGTCTCAAACTCTCCACGGCACTGAAAAAACCCTCGGCTCTTTCCAGATGTAAATCATGAAAAGCTTTTTCCTTCTATTATTCCATTCTGGCAGCGAGAGCCCTTCACAGCCAAAAACTTCAGGCCTCCATTTCTCCCTCCCTCTCTCTCTCTTTCTACACATCGGCTCCTAATGGCTTCCATCTCTGGTTGGGTTTAGCTGCTAATTCAGCAGAAATAATGGGCCTGGGGAAAACAAAAGCTCAGGCAGTTTAATGCGTGAACATGTGCTGCAGAGCTGCTCATAAATCAGCATCACCTCCTGAAGCCCCGAGGACTCTCGTTCTCCTTCAAACCAACATCTAGAAGGAGCCGGAGTCTCTTACAAGACGATCGCTTCATCCCACTCTTTGTGAACGCAATGCAATTTACATTTTTACAAAAATTGCTAGTAAATTTCACAAAGAAATGGCAAGCAACGCATTAATTTAACATGACATTTTGAAGTAGAAAAACTTCAATAATCTTGTTTTTATTTACAACTTTCGAAGAATAATTTTTTTGTGTGTTTTGACATAAATGACTAACACTTATTTATTTAGTCAAATTATTCAATCGTATTTTTGAAATGTTTTTTGATGGAAACTATTTATTTCTTTCTTTTTGAACATGTTTTTTTTTGTGTTCTCATTATTTGTTGCTCAAAATATGGTTTAATTTCTCTTTCTACAAAGAGTTTGTCTATTTACAACACAGATCATCAATATATTTGGATTTTACAAGGATTTATATACTCACAAACAATTACAAAGAAATACAAAGAAAGTAGAAAAACTCCAATCAAAAATAAAAATAAATAATTTCCAATAAAAAACATGTAAAAAAAAAAAAAAAGTGTCCAAAAGTAAAAATAACTACTTAAAAAAAAAAGTTAAATCATGAATAAATATTAAGAAAAAAAACGTCCAAAAATAAAAAATAAACATTATTTCCAAAAGACGGGACATAAATAAATCAATAAATATCAACAAAAATGTGTCAAAAATAAATAACTATTTATTTATGTTAATTTTCAACAAAAACATGTCCAAAAATATTCATTTATAACTTTGAAAAATCATTTTAGAGTGTTTTGACAAATGACAACCACTGATTTTATTTTTTTAGTCACAAAATCAACTTGTATATAATATAATATGTTGATCAAAACATGATTTCGTTTCTCTTCCTATAAGAATGTGTATGGTTTTCAACACAGAACATGAGAAAATATTTGGAATTTGTGGTTTTGTTTAGGTTTAGATTTAGGGCCTTTAAACAACACACACACACACAAAACAAAACAAAGCAAAATCAAACTAACTCAACATCGTGTGTTTGACTAGCGTTAGCTAGTTTCTATTTACACGTTCAGTCGTGTTTGTTTTGGCTGTTTTTCAGTACACTAACGCTTCAGTCATTTATTAACTGCACCTACAGTTATAGTTTTCTACGCTGTGTGTTTTTCCTCATGTTTAACTGCAGCTGAATCTATGGAAGCGAATGTTTTGCTGGATGTTTAGACACACAAAGGATCTGAGGTAAAAACACTCACAGACGCGCGATCCGCGCGGGCAGACGCTCCGAGATCCCGCCGCGCTTCAAGCCGCTGCAGTCCGCCACAGATCCCGCACACGAGCACCCAGACGGACACGGATCCGGTTCCGAGAGAATAAATCCCGTAACGTGAAACACGAGCAGCACGAAGCTCACAGCGCGAACGGGCTGCGGCATTTTCACCCGGAGACAAAAACTAATCAAAAAGTTCGCGAAATCGATCCGTAAAAGTTTTAAATCCGCGCGAATATGGAAGAGGGCGAAGTTCTTGGCGGGTCCGCGTCAACTGAATCTCCTTTTCGCGATTAATATCATGTGTAAAAGTGCAGATATCAGCGCCTCAGCGCCCGTTCCATCTCTGAGGAACTTTTTCCACCGCGCTGGAATCAGAGCAGCATTCCGCGAAGGCAACCGCGAGAGGGATTCTGGGTAATGTAGTGCAGAGACGGGTACGGTTAAAGGGATAGTTCACCCAAAAATGAATATTTGATGTTTATCTGCTTAGCCCCAGGGCATCCAAGATGTAGGTGACTTTGTTTCTTCAGTAGAACACATATGATGATTTTTAACTTTAACCGTTGCAGTCTATCAGTCGTATAATGCATGGCAATGGTAACAATATCTATGAGAGTAATTAAGGAGTGAATCTGAAATTTTTTTTCAAATGTCACCATTGTAGGCTATTACCATGTTTTTTTTACTGTATTTACCCCTTTTTGATTTTATACTCTGAAGTTTTCAAAAAAATTTTTACTTGCATAAACTTTCACTTTCAGATGAAAAAGTGATCAGTTTTTTTTTATGCAGCAATGGCGACATATTCATGTTTATCGACAAAATTCCATTCCAAAAGTGTGTGAGATATGAGGAAAAGCGGGAATATATTTCACAAAAGTTTTTGACACTAAAATACATTCATAGATAATTTTACACAAAGCATTTTGGACACCTAATGGTAGGTTTACATGGTTATATCTCTTCAAAAATAATTGTAAAAAATAAATGATGTGGCTCTTAAAGACTAAAAACGATGCATTTTTTAGAATGTTTCATGCATCTCTTGCATTATGCATTATGAGGGTTAATAACTATTAAATTCAGCCCTGGCTTACATAAAAACACTTGAACTTAAAACAGATTTTATGTTTTATAGCTCTGGCTCTTAAAACTTGAATGAAGCCAGTAATTGCTAGATTAACAACTACATGAACCATTACAAATGAAACACACATTGAGTCTATCTATCTGTCTATCATCTATCTGTCTATCTATCTGTCTGTCTGTCTGTCTGTCTATCTATCTATATATACACATATATATAGTTTTTATTAATTTTATTTCCGTTTAAGTTATCTTAGTACAACAAATGTATTATTTTATATATTTATTATTTATATTATAAATTTAACATTTTTATTTATTTATTTATTTAAATACATTTATTCATTTATTTAAATGTTTAAGTGTTTTTATGGTTGTAATTTTACTTTCAGGTGTAGTTCACTAAGTCTGATTCAAACCCTTTAAGTCGGGTCGTGTAGCGCGAGTCTCGGGTCTGGCGTTCAGGTGCCAGTCATTATACTCAGAATAGCAACAGAGAAAACAGTGTCTTCCCAGCATGCATTGCTCTGACGGCTCGTCTCAGCCAGTACAAACACGAGCGCAGGGCTGGTTTTGCAGGAACGGATTGTGTGTTTTACAGGTGACACTCAAACACCGCAGCAAACGTGTGGAAGAAGAGCTGATTCTGCTGCGTACAGTAATATTTCTCAAGTCTTTAACCCTACTGTAGTATATTTAATACACATGTCTAAGGCCTGTGTAGCTGCCGCTGAACATCTGTCTCATGGTTTTGACGTGTTTGGATGTGTGACTGATGCTCATAACAGCTCGAGAGCCGAACACAAACCCGGCTCTGTGAGTGTGAGCGCCACTCATAAAGAGAGCAGTGTGCGACACACGCCGTTCATAATTAATGAAATTACACACTGAATCATTGAGTTTATCCTCGGGCCGCGAGCCAGATGAGTCCAACTGTATGCACAGAACCAGATTTCTTAAACCGGCCTAGTTTACACAAACACACTTTCAGTGATTCCCAAAGAAAGGTTTATTTCTCCGTTTATTTCTCAAAGTCTCAGATGTTTCTCCTTGTCATTCAGCTGGAGAAATAGAGATCGTTCGATGAGAAATGTTTGAGATCTCTGACTTTTGGCAAAATCTGAGCACAGTTTGAGACATTGTTGAGACGCGTGGGAGATTTCTGAGGTCTTTTATAGGAAGCAATCAGGAGTCTCAGTTTGTGCTCCAATTAATCTCTCGGCTCTCTAGAAGAAGCAAACGAGATCTCAATTGTGTGTTTTTTTTTATCTTAAATTCTGGTTTTAATCTTATATGTGGACCACAAATCATCTGAAAGCTGAATAAATAAGCTTTCCATTGATGTATGGTTTGTTAGGATAGGACAATATTTGGCCGAGATACAACTATTTTAAAATCTGGAATCTGGAAAAAAATATGGAAAATGCAAAAAATCTAAATATTGAGAAAATCATCTTTAAAGTTGTCCAAATGAAGTTCTTAGCAATGCATATTACTAATAAAAAATTAAGTTTTGATATATTTACGGTAAGAAATTTACAAAATATCTTCATGGAACATGATCTTTACTTAATATCCTAATGATTTTTGGCATAAAAGAAAAATCTATAATTTTGACCCATACAATGTATTGTTGGCTATTGCTACAAATATACCCCAGCGACTTCAGACTGCTTTTGTGCTCCAGGCTCACATATTTATATTTAAAGTTATATTAAACTATATTAAAACTATAAAGACATATATAAAAAACAAATGACTAAAACATTAACTAAAATTAAAATGAAGCCATAAAAGCATGTCAATGATACTAAAATATTTGTGTTCTTCAGTGTCAGTCGTAAGCTAAACGAGGATGCACTAGTGCACTTGCACGGCTGTGGACTGGAGCAGAAACTATTGACTGCATATGAAATTGTCACGTGTGAGCAAAACAAAGTCTCGTCTGCAGTGCTGTGCAGAACGCTCTGTTTCTCTCATCGCTGAATATCTTCAGACCACAGAAGCCAGTGGACGGACAAACACAAATGTGTGGAAACCACTGAGAAACACGAGCACAATTACACTGAACAACAGCATCTGATCAGAGACGCACTGCATGGACTGAATGATTTAAACCACAGTATACTGTCAAAAATCTGACGGTTCATGAATTAAGCATCAGTTCGCATGCTTCAGATTAATCATTCTGCATGTTGATTCAAGATTTGAATTGTTCAGTTGGAGATCCAGTAAGAGATTAATTCATTTAGGGGCGGTATTTTAAATTCTATATATTTCTGTGCTATTATTGTTAACTAAAACTATAAAAAATCTATTGGTAACTGAAATAAAGCTGAAATAATATAAAATATAAATATTAAATACAAAAATTAAACTTGCATTGTTACCAAATAACTGAAATAAAATAAGTTTAAGAACTAAAATGACGGAAATAAAAAAAAATACAAATAAAAATGACAAAAGCATATATATACACACACACACACACACACACACTCACACACACACACACACACAATATTCACAAAACAATTAGTTCTAGTTAACAATAAAACTAGAACTATAAAATGGTTTTATAAATTGTCTAATAAAGCTGAAATAAGATATAAATATTGGATAAAAACTTTAAATAATCTTGAGTTAAATACAATAATCTTACTACAACTAAAACTGAAATAAAAATACTTTAAAGCTAAATGGAAAAGTGTTTTAAAAAATCTAATAAAATGACAAAAGCACATTACAAAATTACTAAAACAAACTAAAATGAAAATATAAAAATACAAGCTATAACTGAAAATATTGATTGAAAACTATAACAGAATATAAATAGTAATAGTTTTCTAACGATATAAAAATAAGGAATAATGATTCAATACAATAAATTCTTCATCTGAAACATTGTAAAAAAAATTTTTGTTTGTTTTGTTAAGTTGTAAGTAAAACAAAGATTATACTGTTTCAGTTTTTCATGTTTTTTATGTTCCTGCGATACCAAAACATCAATAAAGAAACCAATCATATTTTGGGGAATTAAAAATCTATGCATAAAAGTAACAAAGAACAATGATATTCTGCACACACACAGCAGGTTTTAAATTATAACTTATAAACCAATAAAGACAGACCTGTTGTGAACCCAGAGGTTGTTAACCGATAGTATTTGCGTTTGTTGAATCCATCTGTTCGCATTATTACAACTTATTTAGGAATAATCATGTTTAACACCGGAATTTGTGGCGGGGAAACTACATTACCCATGATGCCGTGCGGCAAAATTCCACCAATCAGAGAGTTGCATATACATATTTGTATATATTTTGCAATATAATTAAAACATGCTATTTCTATAGATATAATTAACAACTTTAAATGAATAGTTTTATATTTCACCGTCGTTTTTAATTTATGTCATTCGCAAAGCCTCACGGGATTGTAGTTCTTTTTTTTCTTTTTCATTAAGTTCGGTTTCTGTCCGATTTTCAAATACTTTTTTGCTTCCAGTCAGAGTTTGTAATGTTGTGATTCTCCTCGAAGCTGGTTGGTTTTGTTCACGACTTATAACGCTTTGTTTTAAAATCCCTATGAGAAGAATGAATGGAGAGAGGATCTGGTTGAATAAGCTCAATGACGCCACCTGGAGGCAATATTCAACACAAGAATCATAAAAATAAAATGCGTGTCTCATGATTTAAACAGTGGAGAGGGTATGAATATATCTTTAGCCTACATAGAGTAGAATATCTAAGTATCCGCATTCATACTGTGCAACTAAAAAATAAAAACAAATACATTTGACTTGACTTGAACACTGATAATAAATCGATCCGATCAGGATTCTGTGTCAGAATAGAGAAGAACCTGTTCATTCACAGGTAAACAGATCCTGGAACTTTGTGGGTTTGGTTTGCCATTAATATTTGAACATATAGTCCATAACTGAATATTTATGCAGCAGTGTTTGTTTGGATGTCTAATTTGAGCACAAGATCCGACCGCAGGCCTTGCTTCTCAGCACAAAAATGCACGTTTAAGTTTTTTTTTCTTGGTTGTGTGAACTTTATAGGAACGTTACTTTTGAATGTTCTCAAATGAGTAATAGCTAGTACAAAAAACGTTGATGAATGATGTATAAATAACATTTTAGTGCTAACGTTTTGAGAACATTAGTAAAAAACCAGATAAGTCTGAACGAACGTTCGATTATCTTTAGTGCTGTCAAATCGATTAATCGCATCCAAAATAAAAGTTTGTGTTTACATAATATATGTGTGTGCACTGTGTATATTTATATGTACACACACACACACACACACACA
>NW_015648634.1:384148-387826 GCF_001515625.1 Sinocyclocheilus rhinocerous
CACACACACACACACATGTATATATTTAAGAAATATTTACATATACACTGCTGTTTAAAAGTTTGGGATCAGTAAGATTTGTAATGTTTTTTAAAGAAGTCTCATCAAGGCTGCATTTATTTGATCAGAAATATAGAAAAAACAGTAATATTGTAAAATATTTTTACCATTTAAAATAATGGTTTTCTATTTTAATATACTTTAAACTGTAATGTATTTCTGTGATGCGCAGCTGTATTTTCAGCATAATTACTCCAGTCTTCAGTGTCACATGATCTTCAGAAATCAGTATAATATGCTGATTTATTATCAATGTTAGAAACAGTTCTTGCAGCTTAATATTTTTTGGGGAAACTGTGATACTTTTTTCAGGATTATTTGATGAATAAAGTTAAAAAGAACTCTTTTCTAACAACATAAGTCTTTATTATCACTTTTTAAATTTATTTATCAATTTAACACATCCTTGCTGAATAAAAGCATTCCTTTCTTTAAAAAAATTAAAAATAAAATAAAAATACTGACCCAAAACTTTTGAACAGTTGTGAATATTGATACAAAAGACTTTTATTTTGAATAAATGCTCTTCTTTTTAATATTTTATTCATCAAAGAATCCTGAAAAAAGTATCACACGTGTGCATTTATATATACATATAAATATACACAGTGCACACACATTATGTAAACACAAACTTTTATTTTGGATGCGATTAATCGATTTGACAGCACTAATTATCATTAGATGGACGTTTGTTCATAACTCTGGGAGTTCATATCTTTGGGTTCTTACCATAAAGGCATCATTTGTCACGTGACTGAATCAAAATCGTTCATGAACGACTCTTTTATACATTTAAACCATTTTAGACAGACGAGATTTTTTTTTTTGGACGTTTTTGCGTGTCTTATGTTGTAAAGTTTGAAAATAAAAAAAAGATTAATGTAATATTACTGTCTTTACCCCTCCAGTAGGAATTCAGTGTCGTGGCAGAAAAACCAGTTTATCCCTGCTAATTGTTTTATCACAATAAACAACATTTTGTGTGACTGGAATAATAAACAAGAGTTGAGCTCAGGATAAATATTACGTGACGACGACGTAACCTTCCCGGATATGAACCTAATTAATAGCGACACGCCTACCTCGTAGTCAAGAGCGCCCACTGGCTGCGTGTGACGCACGCGTCATTAATATTCATGAGCCACGCCTCCGCCGGCAAATCGCCGCGTGACGTCACCGCCGCCGTCCGCGGAGAGCGACTTGATTCAAACGCGCGCACGGAGCGTCCCTCTGCGGCAGCGAGCGACTGAAGGTCAGAGAGAGAGAGAGAGACCGCACTGATAACCGGACCTGAAGGTAAACGGCATTTATAGATCATAACGGTATCATGATGATGATGTGTTCGTGCTCATGAAGGTTAACATTCTGCTGTCAATTGATGATGTGCATCATGTGCCGGTTGCATATTTAGATATTCGCAGTTAATGAAAAGCGTGATGCATATTAATGAATATTGACTGTTGCATCCGCATCAGCCTGCCAGCATCTCGGAGCAGAGCCGCAGAGAGCGCCGCTGCTATATTTATCCGGGCTTTGATGCTGTAAAGCGGGTTTGGCTGATCTGCTGGACTTACATTGTTCCAGCGGGTCATGCGACGGGTGGCTCATCATGTTCACAGACAGATTACAGGATACAGTGATATAAATAAGTGTTATCTAATATTACGGATGCATCTGACTCATGTCTGTTTGACTGTAATTACCCAGCTGACGTTCTCACAGCATTCACTAATGTTAGGACAAAACATTCTTAAAGTCCCCATGAAATCAAAATGAAAGGTTTTTTGGGTGTTAGTATCAATATGTTAGTCTTAAGGTTATCTATAAGGCAGTGTGCTCCAAAACAGTGACACAATTCGCATTTAGAAGATATAAGCATTCAAAGCTTGCAGTTCGTCACTTCCGCCAAAAGGGCTTAACGATTTTTGTGAGTTCACATCGTACTTAAGCTTCTCATCAAACTTTCTGTCCAATCAAATGCTGTCTAGAATCCGAAGCCCCGCCCCCTACACTATACAAGCCGCGGCTGAAATCGGTCACTTGTCCACAGAAGTAGTATTTTCTGTGCAGTGAATGGCACGTAGTGCACTATATAGGGGACAGGGAACGATTCAAACAGTGTAAATATGCTTTCCATTGAGGAAAAAAAGAAAGAGTAACGCTGCGTGTTTCTAAGCATTTCAGGGGACCTTTAAAGTAGCCTAGTGTTTGTGGAACGTTCTCGCAACTTTATTAATATCTGAGATACATTCTCGTAATCATAAAGGAGTAGTTCACTTCCAGAATAAACGTTCCTTGATAATTTACTCGCCCCCATGTCATCCGAGACGTTCATGTCTTTCTGTCTTCAGTCGCAAAGAAATTAAGGTTTTTGAGGAAAGCATTCCAGGATTTTTCTCCATATAATGGACTTCAATGGGGACCAACGGACTGAACGCGTGACCTTTCCAACGTGATTGCGTCATGCGTGAAGTCCAGCTAGTGCAAGACCAGCATTTGTGGTTAAAAACTATATAAATTATTATTATTTTTTTTAAATGAGCGATGGTTTCTCTAGATGAGACTCTTATTCCTCGGCTGGGATCCTGTAGAGCTCTTTGAAGCTGCACTGAAACTGATTCGGACCTTCAGCCCGTTGGTCCCCATTGAAGTCCATTATATAGAGAAAAACCCTGGAATGCTTTGCTTAAAAACCTTCATTTCTTTGCGACTGAAGACAGAAAGACATCTTGGATGACACGAGGGCGAGCAAATTTCTCAAACAACATTCTCAAAACGTCCTTACGATGTTATTTGTACTTCAAAACGTTTTGTTCTCAGAAACGTTTTTGCAACCTTTAAATAACGTTCTAATCATGACACGAAAACTGGACATTTTAATGCTTTCGAAACAATTTTTATAATCTAAATTTGTTACCTGGGTTCCCAGCGAACAGGGAGTTATGAACAAACGTTCTTCCAGTAACATTAATAATAGAACGTTCACAGTGTCTTAAAGGGGTCATCGGATGCTACATGCACTTTTACAAGTAGTTTGAACTGAAATGTGTTGGCAGTGTGTGTACACAACCACCCTATAATGATAAAAATCCACCCAGTGTTTTTTTTTAAATCTCGTTAAATAATTTCCCCTTTCTCAAATCGAGCCGATCTCAGATGCATGAAGGGAATGCGCCCCCGATCTACATAAATGTGTTTATGTTTGCGCAAATCGTTCGTGATCCAGCTTCATCTACAGAAGACGTGAGTATAATGTTTTGTAATGAATCTTTGCAAATCGTCACGGAACGTTTTTCCTGAAACCTTTTAATCGTCTGAGGTTTTTTAAACGTTACTGCTTGAGACCATTCAGAGAACAATCAAAAGTAACGTTCCCATAACACAAAATTCGCGTTAAAAGACAGTATAAGTCATTATAAGCAGTCTCCACTGGATGCAACAAATGCCTCGTTTGTAATGGGTTTTATTGGTTTTGTCTCGTCGCTCCGGGACACAGCATCACAATATGGTAAGGGGCGTAACATTTCCGTCACACGCTTGAGGTATTCAGCCAATCACGACGCACTGTATAGCTGGCCAATCAGCGTATACCTCGCTTTTCAGAACGATGAGCTT
>NW_015648634.1:387868-392206 GCF_001515625.1 Sinocyclocheilus rhinocerous
GCACACACTGGCCCAGCTACACACTGGCCCAGCTAGCTGGCCCAGCTAGCCAATCACGGCACACACTGGCCCAGCAAACCAATCACAGCACACACTGGCCCAGCTAACCAATCACAGCACATTTCGTATTTCAGTGTTGTAATAATGTGAAATATTTAAAAAATAATGTGTTTTTCGAACAACCAAGTATGAGAGCCTGTTCTAGTACACCCCTTTAACTTGATGTACTAAAATAACTAAAATAAAATTATATTAAAACTATATAGTGATATATAAAATAAAAACTACTAAAAATGTCAAAAACACACAACAAATTACTAAAACTCTAAATAAAATTCAAATGGAAAATGTAAAAATAAAAACTGATTTAAAATATTAATAAAAACTATAATAGTGTACTAAAGTAACATTGTTCAGAAATGTTTCATAACTCAATAGGTTTTGCCAGCTGGGTCTCTGTTCACAGTCACACTATGAAGAGTTAATGGCAGTGAAGTGAAGTTTTCCAGCGGTTCCGCATGACCCTCAATGTCCTCGGCACAGTCTGTGAGTTTGGAAATATCAAACCAGGACAGACAGAGACCTTGAAAACAGCCTGGGACACGCAGTAGATCAGCTGCGTCAGGTCTGTTTTATTTGTAAAGCGATTTTCACAATGCATGGAATATGACTGTGTCTGAATAGTGCTTTAGACAGCACAGAAGAACTACCAACACGTGTGTTCGTTTGTAATCGTTCAGCGGGAATGGAGATGTTTGTGATGAACTGAAGAGAAATCATGGCTAAAGATGAGGAAGGCCATCTCATTAAATATTCATGAGGCAGCACTCACTGCCTCAAGCCACACCGGGACCTTGAAGCTGAAGGAGAATACAGACCTCAAACCTCTCGTAACGTCTCACTGTGTCTCGTTTAGTCAGCTCACGTCTCCAGGTGTCAGGTAACAGCGTCACCTGAATCTCTGCCGTCAGCCAATCACATCGCTGCATTAGTAGTGTACTCGCTTCAGCTTCTGATTGGATCAGACGAACCACATCACTTTAAACAAGACGTGTGATTGGTTTATAATTTGAGCGCCAGTGAGAAATATCAAATCAAGTCAATACAAACAATGAAAAAGGTAATTGCAATCTCACAATTCTGACTTTTTTTATTGCAATTCTGAGGAAAAAAAGTCAGAATTGTGAGATATAAACTTATAATTCCGACTTTTTCTCGAAATTCTGAGTTTAAATTCGCAATTCTGACTTTTTCTCCGAATTTTGAGTATAAATCTCGCAATTCGCATTTTCTTCTTGGAATTGTTTGTTTAAATCTCGCAATTCTGACTTTTTTCTGGATTTTTTGTTTAAATCTCGCAATTCGCACTTTTTTCTCTGAATTTTTTGTTTAAATTCGCAATTCTGACTTTTTTCTCCGAATTTTGAGTATAAATCTCGCAATTCTGACTTTTTTCTCCGAATTTTTTGTTTAAATCTCGCAATTCGCACTTTTTTCTCTGAATTTTTTGTTTAAATTCGCAATTCTGACTTTTTTCTCCGAATTTTTTGTTTAAATCTCGCAATTCGCACTTTTTTTCTCGGAATTCTGAGTTTAAATCTCGCAATTCAGACTTTTTTCTCCGAATTTTGAGTATAAATCTCGCAATTCGCACATTTTTCTTGGAATTTTTGGTTTAAATCTCGCAATTCAGACTTTTTTCTCGGAATTCTGAGTTTAAATCTCGCAATTCAGACTTTTTTCTCCGAATTTTGAGTATAAATCTCGCAATTCGCACTTTTTTCTTGGAATTTTTTGTTTAAATCTCGCAATTCGCACTTTTTTCTCCGTATTTTTTGTTTCCGCCATGGAATACGAAATAAAAAAAGTAATTGCGACCTTTTATCCCACAATTCTGACTTTTTTGTTTCAATTGTGTTTAAGTCTCACAAATCGGATGTTTCTTCTCAGAATTGCAAGAAAAAAGTCAGAATTGTCAGATAAAAAGTCACAATTACCTGTTTTTTTCCTGTGTGATGAGTTTTGCGCTGGCATGTGCTTGCTGTAGTCACAACATGAACAATGTTTGTTACTTTGAAATATATAATGTAAAATAATTGATGCCAGCATGCGGTGATACCATTTATAATAACTTTGCAGGAAGGTTATTTGGATTTGGAGAGCGCAGCCAAAAACAAAAGCTTATCTTACACAGGGCTTTAGTTCTGGGGTGTTAACATCACATGAGCGCTGTGTGTGTGTGTGGCTTCAGAACTGAAATATCACATGATAAGAATCACTCAAGTTTTGTTTGGTTTGTAAACAATGACTTTGTTACGTCTGTAGCCCCGCCCACATTTCCATGAACTCAAGCAGCAGGAGGCGGATCCCGAAGGGAACTGGAGGCGGGGCTTTATTGGTCAGTGACTGACAGCTGTAAACACTGTTGCCGTGGCGATGACTTGTGTTGTCTCAGTGACCAGAGTGGCCTTTATTTTCCTAAATCTCACACACTCTGCGTGATCTGGACGTGAAGGTCAAGGTCTGGACAGAATCAGCAGCAGCAGGAAAGTGTGAGAGTTTAGGTGAGTTCAGCTTTTAGTTGTGCGTAAATGAAATGATGAAATATATGAAAGGAAGAGCAGATCAATCACAATTCAGTATGCAAATAAATGCCAAAAGAGGATTATGAAGCTGTTAAAAGACTGAAACTGAGTCTAGATATTATGTATAAGCTCGTTTCCGCCACGGGATTAAAGCAATAAAAAGGTAATTGTGACTTTTGTCTCACAATTTGGACTTTTTGTGCAATTCTGGCATATTCTGATATGATCTCATAATTATGACTTTCTACCTTGCAATTCCAAGTTTACATTTTGCAATTGGTTTTTTCCCCCCACCATGAAATAAAAAATAAAAAAGGTAATTGCGAGTTTTTATCTCACAATTCAGACTTTTTTCTCAGAATTCTGCATTTATATCTGACTTCATGAATAATGTGTTCTGTACAGTACAATTATATATAATTGCACAGCTCAATATAAAGTTGGATATATAGTATTTTGTATTAATGCACAGCTCAATATATAAAGTTGTATATATATATATATATGTGTATATATTACAACTTTTTTGGCTGACATACAATACACTTATATATTATATATACTATAAAGCAAATCTCAAATACATGATTGTTTAAAAAAATGTAACTAACATAATGGATTTCTGTAAAGCTGCTCGTGAAATGCGCCATACAAACAAATGTCCATTTTTAGTGCATGTTTTTTCAGTATTATTTGCCATAGAGTGTGTTTATGATGAAACCAAAGACGTGAAAAGCATCTGTTTTGGCTCCTGAACTCTCTTTATGTGTGTTTGGTTTTAATTGGAGCCTCATTACAGGCTTCTTCCACCCAGAGCTGCTATATCTGCTCTTTCTATCCTCCCACCAGAGACTAAAAACAGAATCCGGTGTCATTTCTGCAGGATTCCAGTAAAATAAAAAACACCTGTTTTCAGACAGGTTTCCCTCTGGTCTCTCATTGGTCAGTCGGGCAGATAGTCCCGCCCCCACACTCACACGATTGGTTGAATGTCACAGCTGTAAATCTCAATCTAATAGCGTGTTCTGGTCTCCGTCTCTCCTGCAGTGATTCACGATGCCTCCACCTGTCGGACCCCCAGCCGTGCCGCCTCCAGACGGTGGGTGGGGCTGGGCTGTGGTGGGCGGGGCTTTCATCTCCATTGGATTCTCTTACGCCTTCCCAAAGGCCACCACCGTGTTCTTCAAAGACATCCAGAGGATCTTCAATGCCTCGTACAGTGAGGTGGCCTGGATCTCCTCCATCATGCTGGCTGTCATGTACGCTGGAGGTAAAACATTTACAAATGCAACTCTCTACATTAAACACAAGTCCAGAACAAACTGCCCGGTGTCATGCAGCTCTCTCCTAAATGAAATCAGCATGTTTTATTATGAGCAAGCATTAACATGCAGCTCTGACCTTAACATGCTGGAGAAAACACACTCAGCTCAGCTGTGTTTCTCACTGAACACTGGAAATCATTAGTGAACGCAAAACTCCCATGATGCATCTGCATTATAAGACTGTGTGTGTGAGTGAGTGTGTGTGAGAGAGAGAGAGAGAGTGTGTGTGTGAGTCACCCTGATACGGACACATGCAGGTGTAAACACAGAATAAAGCACATAAACACAATCATACTCATACTGGACTGTTTGATGAACACACGATTATGCTTTAGTTCTTTTGTTGAGAGTCACACGACTGTTCAAACGTTTGGGTTTGGTAAGATGTTTTAATGTTTCACACACACACACACACACACACACAGACA
>NW_015648634.1:394746-398706 GCF_001515625.1 Sinocyclocheilus rhinocerous
CACACACACAGACACTCACACACACACACACACAGACACTCACACACACTCACTTACACACACACACACACACACACACACACACACACACTCTCAGATCTGTCTGTCTGCAGTGCTTATGTTCAGCTCTGAAGTGAGCCGGACTGTGACACTGTGTGTGTTTTCACGCTGAGGATCATGGGAAGGCTGTGTGACCGCATGTTAATGAGATCTGCCCTGCAGCTCAGGAGCTAAATTAAGTGCCGACCTGATTTTAACCACAAACACACACCTGATGATCTACAACACTCTCTTTATAGCATCTTTCACAACGACGTCTGAAAGCTCATGATGCAGAATTTACTCCTTAAAATAAAATGTTTCAGTAAATAAACACCTGTTGGTCACAGTGTATCTTTGAAATATTTTCATTTTTATTCATATTTTGAATTCGTTTTAATTTTAGTACTTTTGTTGCGTTTTTGTAATTTATATATGTTTTGTTTTAATATTTTATGGTATATTAAATTATTAAATAGTAATAAAGTTATTAAATAATAATGAAGTAAAATAACTAGCTTAAATATTTAGTTTGATGATTAACCCCTTAACTGTCACCCCCTATTTTTTAAAATAGGCATGAAAGTGCACTATCCAAACTTAAATTGTTATAATTCATGAACACTTTGGAATACAGAGGCAAGGTTGGTCTCTTTTTAAAGAAGACAGTCAGCAGATTATTGCAGAAGTGGGATTATTTCAATCAAAAAGTTATAGAAATTTAAATTTACTGTAAAGAAAATGCACTGTACGATTTTTATTATATTTTATATAAAATAAATATTTTACACAACTGGTTTTACTCTAAAATTGCTAAAAAGGTAAAGCCATATGTCTAAATAAGTTATGTTCCAAATTTGAAGTTGCTATGAAAAAAAATGAGTGAGATTTTATTTAGGGCGTTATATCACAAACAGCCACCGGGTGCCATCAAAACTCCATTTAATTTTTTTAATGCATTTTTCTGTCACAAATGTCTAGATTTCTCTGTCAATATTACTTCTATCACAAAATAACCACCAAATATGGAATCCTGAGACTCAAAAGACCTTTCCAATGATATGTTTTATGTCAAGGTTATAAAAAGTTTTGACCGTAATGCTTTTTGTAATATGACACTTGACACCGCCCACTAAGGGAGACCACCAAAAGTACCATTTCCATGGTAACGCAATGTCTGATTTCAAAATGTTTTTGCAGGATGAATCTTGGGCTTCTAAGCTTTCAAACGATATATGATGATTACTAAAATATTTGATAGGGAAAAAGGACAACAAAATAAAAGAGCGCCAAGCGTCCCACAGGTGGTTGGTTTTAGTTGATCAGTAGGAGCTGATTATGTTGTCTTTACTGGATTTCAGCGGCTTCGCTCTGTGTTTCAGGTCCCATCAGCAGTATTCTGGTGAACACGTACGGCTGCCGTCCCGTCATGATTTTGGGCGGCTTTCTGTGTGCCATCGGGATGATCAGCGCCTCCTTCTGCAACACCGTCGTGCAGCTCTACATCTGCATCGGCGTCATCGGCGGTCAGTGCGATGCAACCACAATCGGTTTCCAAACTGCTTGAAACGCTGGTTAAACTATTAATTTCTTCTTGAAATTTTGGGGTCATGACTAGGGTTGGGAATCGAAAATCGATTCCAGAATTGGATACTTGTTGTCAAATTAAAATTTCGATTCCACCTATCGATTCCTATGCACTTTTTCTTCCTTCATCTGTGAGGACCGGAGCTAGCGATCTGCCAGGACCTTGCTCGCTAATCTAAGCGCTCCAAACAGTGTTGCCAATTTAGCAATTTTGTTGCTAAATTTAGCAACTTTTCACACTACCCTAGCAACTGTTTCTTCTAAAAGCATCTAGCAACAAATGTAGCAATTTTTTAACGTTTATTTGGCAACTTTTAGCAACTTTTAATAAGTGACTCAAACGATAAAAAGGCACACATTTTTTCATCTAAATAACACAAAAAGAGGAAACTAGGGCTGTCAAAATGGCTGAAAAACTAAATTCAATATTAAATTATATTCGAATTTAAAATGCATAATTTCAGTTAGGGTGAAGAATAGCTTTTGGCTTCTCTCCTGAGGCCACAAGAGGGCGCATCGAGCAATGCACGTTTATTCAAAGCATATAACATGACTATCTGTGAAAAAAGTGCATAATGTTTAAAATGTTTATAAACCAATTATAATTAATTAAGTTGCTTTTAAACAACTATAAACAAAACAGCATCATGTATGTATGCATAGTTTAATACAAAGGGCCGAAAGCCAATCACACAGATTACATTTTTCATTTAAAAACACGAGTTGCAGTGGGATGGGGGAGAAAACCCCGCCATAAAGTCTCGAGATACGTTTTTTCAAAGTTTTAAACTTGCATAAATTTTACATGGCTTTCTAAACATGCGGCTCTTTTGTGCGAGATGCGAGTGCAACGCTGATAGATGTCCCTCTAGAAAATGCGCGAAATGTGTGTTCTCGGCTTGGTTTCAGTTTTGACGTAAACAACATCTTCCCCGCATTGATTGTTCTCTTTTTCTGCAATATTTGTAATTAACAACGTAGCAGCGTCGCATCTAGTGGCTTCAACTGGATAGGCTAACAAAAACATTATAATGCAACGACACTTACATCGTAATCGCATCTCGTGCGCCGCTGATAAGGCTGCCGCCTCAACGCACACCTAAAATTCGAATGCAACGTTTTTGCATTCGAACGTGGATTTTTATTTTAAATTCGACGAATATTCGAAATTCAAATTATTTTTTGACAGCCCTAGAGGAAACCAAAGATGAGTACACACATCGTGTGAATCAAGTTACTTGCTGTTTGCAATTGTTCGATTTATTATTATTAATATAAATTTTATAATTGTTCATTAATGATACACCTTGTTAGCTTGTACCTGCGATTGTTGATCACTTAGTACACTGTAAGAAAAATATATAGAAAAATGGAAAGGGTACTAGTAATTTTCCTGGACATTATCCGTTATCCGTTGTAACCCTGTAACCCGAAAACACTAAATACAATACGTAATTAAAAATGCAGGTAAAAAACCTGTGAAAAATCAATACGGAAAATTCCTTCATATTAACATAGTAGATTTTAGAGTGTAGCATACTAACTAATACACTGCTTAAAACTATTGCTCAGAATGTGTAGTTTTACTAGTTTACTAGCTAATAAAAAAATCTTCAATTGTTCAAAAAATGTGTGTGTTCAGTGTGTACACTTGTTTATATTTCAATATTATATCATGCATTTATATTATTTTACGAACAAATCTAAATTAACATATAAAAAATATAATTTTTGCTGAGATTTGATGCAGGGACACAATTTTGCGTCGTGATTACGTAACGACGTCATCGCACAATGACATCACAACGTCATTTAGCAACAAATCAACCTTCCTTTGAAAAATTAGTTGGCAACACTGGCTCCGAAGTGTGGCTACATTTGCGATCAGAAGCCAAAAAAGCTCAGTATAATATCTGTGATAGCTAAACATGTTGCAAGAGAGGCGTCACCGCCAACATGACAAAGCACTTTAATTTAACAGATCGTTTAAGATCGCGAACACGATTCTATTCCTAGATTACAATGATTCGTCTGTTTCAATTCGTGTGCGATTGACATTGACCTAAAGAGAGCAGCGGTCTGTCATGAATGAAACAGCTTCACAGTCTCTTCAGACACACAGTATCATTATTTCTGTTACCAACATTACAATCTCAGAAGTGCTGGGATAAAACGGCGGGCTGCTGTTGAACTGCTGCGTGGCCGGATCGCTCATGAGGCCCCTGGTGGCCCCGCCGGACCCCGCCAAAGCGCTGGAGGAGAAACCGCCGACGGTTAAGACGGAGAAGGCCACGGCCTGGCAGACGGTCAATAAGTATCTGGATCTGTCGCTCT
>NW_015648635.1:0-3339 GCF_001515625.1 Sinocyclocheilus rhinocerous
GGCCGTGTTCGGCCCGCGGGCCGTATGTTTGACACCCCTGGTCTATGCAAACACAAAGCAATTACAGTCTATGCTGTGGTAATATGAGTGTTGATTGGCTGTGGGAGATGAATATTTAATTAGCTGTGTCTGTTCAAGCTGTCTGTGCTTATTATTGATGTTGTAGTTAATATGGGATATAGTTCTGTTTGTTGTTCTATGTTCTGTTTAATAGCAATTACGTGGTTCTAGTGTTTGTGTTACCCTTGTAGAGAACAGTGTTCCTTTGAACTACCTGTGACTTCAAATCATGTTTTTTGTAGTTGAGTGGATGTTTTTTTTTGTAGCTTTGATGGTTTTGTATTATTGATGAGGTACCTGAGGCAAGACTTAAAAAATACAATTTATTTATTTTTTTAAACTTTTTGTTTTTACAACATTTTTTTTTTTTTTAATATTAGAACAAACTCTGTGGTGTGGAGGATGATCAACTACTAATAACTTGAAATGTGAACGTCTGTCTTCAAATCCCACAAGTAGTAGTATAGTGTTTCATCACCTTTTCAAACCTTGTTTAAATGAAGATGAAACCCACAGAATCAGTGGCTCAGAAGGTAAAACACTGTGTTACAAACATGAAGACTGGAAATCAAATCCCATTATTGCCTATGTTAAATTGTTGGCATTAAATCCAACAAAGTGCCCCAAACGCCATCACTCAGTGTGAGAGCTACAGTGGCACTAGTGGCTAAACACATGTTCTCTATGTTTAAGGCTGCAGGTGAGACATGGGTTCAAATCCCACCTCGGTGTGTTGAGATATTAATCAGCCAAAAGAAAGCTTTAACTAGTTTATTGTAAAATCACAGGGCACATACAGGTTAGCAGTGAACTATAAGCTCCTTCACATACTTCAACAAGAGATCTATGGCTCACAGGTAAAAGCACTGCCTCACGGTTCAGAGGTTGCTGGTTCGATCACAGGCAAATCTCTGCTTTATGAGTGAAGGTTCGGGTACCTCCTGAGTCCCAGCACAATGTTTGGCAGTGGTTATGCTTTTCAGCCTGAAAAAAAAAAAAAAAAGAGCTGTATACATTTTTTTAATCCCCATCTCTTCCCCACCTACTTAGGTTACCATCATTTGCTTTTTAAAGGAACGACACCTCAAAATGAAAATGATACACATTTACTAGCCAACAACACACATTATTACCTGTCTATGAGCAGATGTCCATCATTAAAGCAAATATCTTTCCACATGTCCCAGAGCTCTGCATCTGTTGACTGGGTGTCCAAACACCCTGTTTTCTGTAGGGTAAAGACATAAATAATTACTCCATACTGTAACATCTGAATATAAAGTTAATACATGTAAATTGATATATACTCACCGACAGAGTGATATAAACTGGATGAACTGGATCTAATGGTCCATAAATCATGTGGACTACAAAGATAAAAGAGTTATTCTTCATAACTGTTACAGAGATTTGCAAAGAAATTAATGTTAAATATAATGTATAAACACACTGCACAGCCTGTGTAGAATCTTCGTCAAGAATGTTTATAGAAAAATATTAAAATATGTACATTTTCTTAAAGCTGTCCAATAATAATATTTGGATCTTTGTACTCACATGCTGTTGAAGTTAAGCTTATGGCCTTCTACCTGTCTCTGTGTTTCAGTCTCTGGTTAATATACTGCAGAATACTAGACAAAGACAAAAGAGATGTTTTGTCATTTTGACAGGAACGTTATTACGACTCTGTCCTAATCAACAGTTCAATCTTTCTGCTCTGGATCATCTAGTTACTTGAGACCACTGTAAAGTTTATACACTTAAGAAAGAACAAATTATGAAGCAGCAAGTACAGATTAAAATAAATTAAATAAAAAAGCACCTGGTCTATCTTTTGTGATATCAATGCCACTTTAAAAATGACACGAATGTATAATTTTTTACTGATGAAAAAATAATTTAGGGTAAACATAATTACGAAAGTAGGTGCTTTGTTGAACACCCATGATTATAATAACTTTTAAGATAAATGCTATGACAAATATATAATCGTAAATTGTGTCCCTCTCGTGGCTGAAGCATAAAACTACAAGTTACTTGTGGCGGAAGATAGTTTTGGTAATTATGAGTTGTGCACCACTATTATGCACGGATGAATCTGATGGCTTGAGTCACCTTAAATAATAAATCAATAAATAATGAAAAAAAGATGTGCATCTAAAAATATGTCTCTTTAAGCAGCTTTTTGTATTGAGTTGTTGAAATCAATTGTTTTAAAATAACGGTATACTAATTATTTAGTATACCGTTATTTTAATTGTTATATCAGTCATTAGTTTTTAGATTATAAATGTCAACAGCCATTTAGATACGCTACAGGCTTAAATGACTGATTATTTACGCCCATTGTTCGGAAATGCCCGCCTGCACAACAGGGCGGGGCTACACGTGTCCCTCCGCCCCACAACTACTCTAATGGGCTCGGTTGGGTTGGTGAAGGCCTGAATAAGGTGGATAAGCTGTGCAGTTTTACAAAACCTTAATTAGAAAACTATTTAGCAAAACTAAACGTGAGCTGGCATTGAGGCTTACGCACAAAAAGTCAATACCATTTTCAACATTTAATAATTAATTTAATAAATGTCTCTCGGGATTGCGAGGCCAATCTTTTTTTTCTCTGTACATCATAATGAATGCTTTGTGAAACTGTACATCACTGTATCGTATATATAAAACGACCGAGCTAATAATAACGTGGATGTGGATGATAAAAAAATAAAGCAGTTTTCCATCCGTTCCACTAGGCGGCATCAGCGAGCGTAACTTTCAGCCTGAACACAGTTAGATCCGTGACAATTGATCACATTCATACCGTTTAATGTCATGAAAGTACAGATTCTGTAGTTACAGACTCTTAATGTCACTCAATTACAGCCCGTCAGCAAACAAAAGCGACACAAACTGCGATAAAGTGCAGGAATCGAGTGTAACGCGACTCACCTGTAAGTAACTTTCCGCGTGAAGTGCTTCCGTACGTAACGTTAGTCCCTCCTACTAATGTTTTGCATTAAAATAATTGTGTAAGTTTCTATTGATGCTGTAGTGTTTACTCGCCGGTGTTATGTAGGGATGGGCGGATCGATCCTGAAGTATCGATACTTTCGATACTGATGTTGTATCGAAAGGATTGATCCTCACATAAAAATATCGATTCTAAAGTGCATTTTTTAACCATTAATTTTATTTATTTATCAAGAAATCCGGTTCATAAAAAAAGCTTCTAAGTATATTAGCGAATAATTGTGTTGGATAGAACCATTTCTCCTGCTCATCGGAACA
>NW_015648635.1:3441-84623 GCF_001515625.1 Sinocyclocheilus rhinocerous
TAATAATAATAATAATAATACATTTTAGTACTTATGTAACACCATGTTTATTTCTCATGAGGTATCCTCAAAGGTGCACCTTTGTAACTTATCTACCCTTAAAGCATGCATACTTGTATGGTACTAATGTTCACTTTTAGGGGTATAGTTGCACCTTTGAGGTTACTGTCCCAGTAAAGGGCTAAAATACAATTATAGTATATTTTATTTCTGACAGTGTAAACAAAAAAGGCCTATGAAATGTTAAAAAACATGGCTTTAAAATCTAATATTAAGTGAGTATAATTACTGATTATATTCTTTTAATAATTGAAAAGATCAGTTTAGTTTAGAGGTATCGGTATCGATATTGGCGATACTGGGCTTGAAAATATCGGTATCGGATCAAAAATAAAATAAGAGGTATCGCCCATCCCTAGTGTTATTGATCAACTGGGGATGTGCACGTGAGCTATTTTAGACTTTCCAGCAGATTAGTCAGATGCGAACTGCAAAGCTGGTACATTCTTAATGTTCTTAAAAAAATGTTGATACAACCACACTGTGCTGTTTCTCAATACCTGTGCTAATGTATTCGACGCAGGTTAAGTCATTCTAACATGTTGGTAACAAGGTTCACAAACCACGCCCACGTTATCTTGAGACGTTCACTTCAATAGAAAATGACAATTATACTTAAACGTATGTTATACTACTCTATACTCTTTTTTTTTAATTTTTTTTTTTTAGATTTAACCACAACATTTAGATTTGAGTTCTGCATTTAAATGAATATAAATTGCCAGTGTTAAAGTTCTCCCTCAATGTGGGCATCTTCTGCTCTTATATTTAGTTGTTTTTACTTTGTTTTAAATAAGCCAATAAAATAGCAAATGAATTTGACAGTCAGTGGCCTACGTCAGTCCTGGAGAGCCACAGCCAACCCTGATCAAACACACCTGAACAAGCTAATCAAGGTCTAAGGGTTACTAAAAGCAGCAGGAAGGTGAGTTTTTATCAAGGTTGGAACAAAACTCTGCAGGACTGTGGCTCTCCAGGATCGACGTTGGCCACCCCTGATGTACGCCATGCTTTTTCATTGTAAGCAACAGGTACCAGCCGTGTGAGGAAGGTTACAATTTTTTACAAATAAATTTGCAGAATGTCTGACTCGATTGTAATCAGATTTTACACCTCAGTGGATTTCTGCCACAACTGTTTTGAACCAAATGATCTGCAAATATATTAAATAATGTGTATTGTTTCTAAAGTTGCATTAAAAATTGTATTTTGGGGTGATGAACAGTTGACTGGAGACTGTATAAGTGGCAACAATGCACTGACATGCAAATATCTGATAGAAGAGAACCCTCACTTTACATTTAGAAACATGCTCAATTAGAGACGAACACCATTTTCACATTTTCTGGGTGTAAATAGTTTTCTTTTGTTTATTTAATGCAAGTTTTTGCATACTGGGACTGGTTGAAAAATAATTTATTATGAAAATAAAGTTTCCACGGTTATAGGCTTCTTGAAATTGACAAAAGTATGCAAAAACAATCAATAAACAAAAGCAAACTCTTTACATGCATGCAGGGCAACAGTATTTTCCAGATGTGGAAGGTCTGCCCACACAGTCCATACATTCAGTCCAAGGAGGAAAGCACAAAAGTTACATAATGGCATGATACAAGAGAACGGCTATAATCCAGCTTTCTCAGTGTGCACTTTTCTCACCCATTGGTCAGGTTCGCTTTTGCATGTATTCTTCTCTCCACGAGAACAGCAGAGGTCTGAAAGGTCATCTTTTGACCGTGTGGATATGAGTATGTTGGTCATGAGTATGTGACGGTTATGTAAAATGCTTGAAAAGTGGTTCACAAGCCAGTGAAACTGTATAAGAGGCTGTTATGCTTACCAGTTTCTTTTAAAAGTGTGATGGCAATCTTTTTCCACAGCTCCACAAGCCCTCCTTCATCAGCTGGAAAATCAATTCCTTCCTTCATAAGAAGGGCCTGTGCTAACTGATGTGAAAATGATTCTGTTCATAAATCAAGCTCTCTCATGAATGAAAAACTTTAAAACAATTGACTAATTACTTTGCAAACAAATGCACCACAGGATGTGGAATCTTGCTTTTTTTTTCTTTTTTCTAACAATGTGAAAAGATAGTGAAAGTTATCCTTTTATGGCAAATTCTTAAATTTAATATTTATAAAATTGGCTTTATAATTACATTGATCAATACAATATAAAATAAATGCACAAGTGGAAATAGAATGTCTACAATAGAATGTTGAGAACTATAACAGATGAACAGAATAATTTATTGCTCATGCACCAATTTTTATGTTACAAATCCTGACACAAAATATATATTGGGTGGGATACTGTCATCAGGCTACAAGTATCTGAATGGCACATTGTTTGCTCTTTCAACCATAGAAAGTAGTTTAAAGCTTTGGTGATTAACATCCTTGAAAGAAACAAAAAGGGAGGTTCCAGTTCCAGACATGTGAAGTCTATTTACAGTACATTAAATATGCAAATAAATGATAAAATAGCAATAGTTTATATATTCTATTTAATGAATACTTTATTTAACATTATTGACAAGGGACTATCCGAGTAAACAAGAAACAAAACAAAACTAACAAAAAACGAAACATTATGAATCGGAGTAATTTATTATTTCTTAAAATATTTGGGTCAACAATATGAACCCATACATCAGTGGTAATATTTGCACATAACAGAAGGGTTACAAAGGGGGTAATTTTCATTTTTGGGTGAACTATCCCTTTAAAATCTATAAAATGCAGTGCAAGATGTTCAGCACATCCTCCACCAGAGGGAGACATTACACCACAGGAGCCGTCTGTATGTTTTGCGGGGTCCCAGACAGCACTGGATTGATTTACAAATTAGTTAAATGACCACATTTAATAAAAAACACTAATTCAACTTAAAAATTTTAATTAGCAAATTCCTAACACACACACACACACACACACACACACGCACGTCTGGTTTGCTATCCTTGTGGGGACTCTCCATAGGCGTAATAGTTTTTCTACTGTACAGACCTTATATTCTATTGCTCTACACCAACCCTACCCCTAAACCTACCCCTCACAGGAAACTTTCTGTCTGTTTAGATTTTCAAAAAACTTCCCCCTTACAGGAAACTTTGTGCATTTTTAGATTTTCAAAAAACTTCATTCTGTGTGTTTTATTAGCTTGTTTACCCGTGGGGACCTCAATTTAGGTCCCCACCGTGACACGAGTCCCCATGAGTCTGTGTGTATTCAGGTTTAAGTCCCCACCAGAATAGAAAAACAGGTACACACACACACACACACAAAACAGCATAAAACAAACAAAGACGCATGTTATTTTTAATAAAGTCTACAGAAGCAATTGACTATAATGTAGCTGTTTTACACATTTATGGACAGGAACAAGGCATGTTTTTACATTTAATTATTAAAGCTGTTTTTTCTCTTCTTAGTGTGTACATCTACAGCAAGTCACCAGGCTGAACCAGCGGTGCGTCAAACAAGAGAACGTGAAGCAGGAGTGACACTGTTTAAATAGATCAGGCTCTCCAGGACAAGGCAGGAAGAAAAACATGCCTCTTTTGTCAAAGCCAGACAAAGCCCCACAGACCTTAAAGTGGGCAATTCAAAATTCTGAAGGGTAAGTTTTCACAAGAAAAAAAAAGATGGAGGGGAAAAAGTTATCTAAGCCATTACGTTCCTTCACAATAGCTCTGGTTGAAGTTTTGCCTCTTCTGATCTTCTCTTAGCTGGACTTCTGCTTTCCAGCCTGTCTTCTCTGATCTCCAGTCATCCGAGAGGCTTCTGCCAGCCTGCGAGCTGTCAAAGTAGCCCTGGAGTCGAACGCCACTCCATGCTCCGCTATGATCAAAGGAACACAGGTAAGGCAGCCACAGAGACACGTACAATTGGCATCTAAAAAAGTAAGCCGTCTACCCTCACACCCCTCCTTCCTTTGCTTTTTTATCTCCTGACTACACTGACACCAAGAGAAGAAACATGGAGCACATTGATCAGAATAAAGCAAAGTGATCAGGTTTTGAAGATGTGGGGGGAAGTTCGTTCTCGCCAGAAACTTTTGGACAAAGGGAGTTCTGGGATAGAGGTGAGGGCGCAGTGTAAAGGGACACTTAAAACGCTTCACAAGTTTTTTTTTTCTGCTTTGAACAATCTTTTCCCTGCTTATAATCCTCCAACGAGCGATGCCTGTCTCCAGTCAAACACATCTTTCATTTCTTGACAAAATTACCACACACACACACGCACATAAAATATATAGTTGGGGCTAGTTGTCACAAGGGAAGTATCTCACTAACTATAAGGTTTTGAGTCAAAGTACAAAAAGGTGTTTTCACTGGTTTTGTACTCTGGTTTCAAACACCTTGTTAAAAACTTTCTATATATATATATATATATATATATATATATATTAGTATCTAGTCCATCAAAAAGAAAAATAATTTCTGGAAAATTTAAATATGCATAAAATTCATTAACAATTTTTGATGCATTTTTTTTTTTAAATCGGAGAATAATATCTAATAAATTATTTAATATAAAACCAATACACTGCTACTCAAAAATTAAAAAGTCTGTAAGAGTTTTTAATAGTAATTAATACTTATATTCAGCAAGGATGCATTAAACTGATCAAAAGTGACTGTAAAGACATTTATAATATTACAAAGGATTTCTATTTTTAAATAAATTCTGTTCTTTTGAACACTATTCATTAAAGAATTGTGAAAAAAGTATCAGTTTTCACAAAAATATTAAGCAGCATGACTATTTTCAACATTATTAATAATAAGAAAAGTTATTGAGCAGAAAGTCAGCATATTAGAATGATTTCTGAGGGATCATGTGGTACTAAAAACTTTGCATCACAGGAATAAATTACATTTTAAAATATATTAAAACAGAAAACAGTTTTTACATTTTTATAATATTTCACAATATTTCTGTTTTTACTGTATTTTGGGTCAAATAAATCAAGCCTGGTTGAGCATAAGAGACTTTTCTAAAACATCAAAAGTTGTACCAAACCCTAAAGACATTTCTAATATGATAACAACAACACTACGTCACGTTAGTAATGATGACTCATATGACATTTGAGTCGTCACAGTAGGCAAAATAATTACTAATATGGACACTATGTGGTTTAGTGTTCTCTCTCTCAGACAGACGCACATAAAACACAATCAGAAAAATATACATGGCACTAAAATAACAATATACATCAAATACTCAATGTCCATAAATAACTCACTGGTCAAGACATTTATATATTTTCATGATATTTTTGTCAGGACACAATTCACCATACAGTGTCCATTGGACATCACTGGACAAACTCTGACAAATTCAATATTTTTGTTTTTATGCCAGAAAATAACTTTTTTTTTTATTCATGAGACCAAAAATAAGCATACAAATCTCCATCAGTTGTGATTTGTTCAATAAGTGAACACTTATGTTACTGTACATTGAACACAACAACAAGAAACAACTTGAAATCTTTATAATTATGGAACATCAGTTTATATAAAAAAAATGAATACCATCTCACTTTCTAGGTTCAAGATGTATGTCAAATCATCAGTGTAGAGACTTCCCATTTGCACCCGGTTCCATGGACGAAAAAAAAAGAGGAAATAGATAAAGATTTATATTGGATCGAGTCTTGCTGATCTTGCTGGCCAACTGTAATAGCAAGAGATCAACCAACTGCTGACTTCACAGAAAAAACACCTGCAGCCGACAATCACAGGTAATTTACATCTTTCATTACACTTAATCTGCCACACCCAATAACTAGCCGGCTACTTCTGCAACACGTTTATGATAAAGAAATATTACACAGAAGTTTATGTCCAGTAACCAGGGATGTTGTTTATGCATATGGTATTAAATGTTATGAGAGACCAGAGCTATACTGTAATTTAATGGTCTTATTTAAACAATATTTCTGTAAATACACGCGTATTATCCAGATTTGCCAGTTTATCAAAGAATCACTTTCTGAAACAATAATCATTGTGGAACAAGAAACAAATCTAACAAACCTGCTTAAGGACGACATCTAAAGTGGGACACATTAAGGTTTTAATATATCAGTTCGTATAGCTGAAACTCTGCATTTTGTCCTTGATTACACTGTGAAGATGTTTACTATACTTTTAATGTTACAAGGCTTTTCTGAGTATAAATAAAATGTATACTAAAAGCAGTGGATGTAATTACTCCGAAATGTCTCTGTTCATAAACTTTTACATTTATGCAATAGGCATATTCTTTTGTTCTTGTAGCTCAATTGGCATAGGTTTAATTTCCAGGGAATGCTTGAACTAATAAAATGTTTAGTTTGAATATTGAGAGTTGATTTGGATGAAAGTGCCAAATGTATAAATGTAAAACAGAGATCTTTTGAGAGGGGTTTTCTGATGCAGGTCTATGAGTAATGCATTTTCAGTACTCGTATTCTGTTCGTAAAACTAGTGTCTACGGCAACAAAGTGACATGGCAAAAAAGGAAAACTATAAAAAAACAAAAATGAAGAAGCGGCAGCCACCACCACATTCTTTAATAAACTTCCTCTATTGGGTCTCAGCACATATATTGTTAAAGATACAGGAAATTCCATCTATCATGGGATTTTTGCACCCATTTCTTGTTTGTACAGGATGTGGTTTCTTTTGCACTCATTTTAAAGGGTGCCAATTACAGGGGGCTGGGGGCGTTTGAATCGAGCACATGAGTGACTGTCACAATCACAACACGAGGTATGACTTTGTAAAAACAGCACACTGATTTATATTTGGCAGTTAAAATAATTGTTCAAGACCATTACCCATATAAGGGTAAGTGAAAAGCATGTACAAAGACAATGGAGCTCAATGGGCTAAACACACCCAGGTGGAAAACACCTTTTATCACTATGCACTGCAAAATGTCTATATGTGCAAAGACATCCGGTTGAGCTTGAGATAATCTGATCAAACATTTAATGATTTTTAATGATTGAGAATCATCACATGCATTTAAAGACAAAATACTGATGATTTTCAGTTTTGTTCAGGGTGCAGTTTTGCTATTAATTTTAATACAAATTTAAAAAAAGTAAATAGACAACTGAGTACTACTTGTAAAATATAAATGTATATATACAGTTTATTACATTTATACACCAGAAAACATTTTCTTCAGCTAAACTGTACCCTACACCAGAATTAAAAAAACAACAACATATATATCAAGAAATAATAATAAATATAATTAATATTCTTCCCCACTTTAGGACCTATATATATATATATATATATATATATTATAGCTCAATGGCACCATACACCAGAATAAAATAATAATATAAAAAACAAGAACTAATAACATTTTTTAATATATATTAATATTAATCATATTTTTTAAATAAAAAAAAAACACATTCCTTTAGCCCCACTATATACTATAGCAATAAAATAATTAAATATAAAAACATTCTAAAAACAAATGACAAATGCATAAAACAAAGAATAACAGTAAATAAATAATAAAAATAATATATTCATAAACTTTGGGACCAGAGGTTAGCTGTATTTAAGCCTAAAGCGGAATAAAATAATAAGATAAATATGAATATAAAAATAAAAATAATATAAAAATAAAATAAAAACATTTATAAATCAAGCTTTGGGACCAGGAAACAAACAAAAAAAACTTTACCATATTTAGCAGTTTTCACCCTAAACGAGGCCTTACATAATATTGCATGACAGTAGTTCTATACATAAAGCAGAAGTGCAGGGCAGTCGATGGGCAATAATGCTGAGCGTCTGAAACAGTAGCATATGGGACTCTCTCATGAGACCACAGACGAGAGAGACGCAGAACACAAGACGCAGACTTTTACTTGAAATGGTCAGAAAGAAAAGAACACACAAGGAAATATCAAAGACAGATGAGCAAGATCAGGAGCCATCAAAAGATTAATGTCATTTATATGAAGAGAGAGAATGAGTGAGAAATTGAGAGCGGGAGATTCGCAGGTGTTGATCAATGTCAGGTGGCACGCAGAGGTGATCTGAGACACAGACAAGGTGAAAATAGAGAGGCAAAGATATCTGACATTTGAATGACAATGAGATAATGGATAAGAAAAAAAAAAATCAGAGACACTAGGTGTGAGGGGGAAAAATGAGGAAATGTGTGCATAAAGTTAGGAGACAGGGAGATGGACTGAACTGAACGCTTTAGCTCCAGATGAACCCTTAAATGCATCCATGTTCCATTTTTGCTGTATTGTTTTACTTAAAAATGACTTTTGCAATGTTATTTTTTTTCACAGTTAGTTTACTATTACTTTTTTTTATTAAACAAGAGTTTGTACCCTAGTTCACATATATATGAATTTAAATACATATATTCAATTAAATATAATGCATGTCATGTTCAGATTTATATTTGGTTAACAGTTTTCTAAGATGTCGTTTTACAGAATCTTTTATCATAATATTTTACAGTAAATTATTAAAATATAATTTAATCAACAAAACAGCCTTGTTTTATAAAGAATATATATCCCGTATTCCCATATCACATATACATCCTACAAATCAAATTTGTTTTGATGTACTACAATGCCACACTAACAGAACTTAAAATGTCCCCCAAAAATTACAATCTAAGTCCATTCAGAAGATCACAAAGTTTAAGAAGATTTTTTGGTAGCACTATTTTACAGTCCTGTTCCACATGCACACACTGTTTCCCAATACTTTTTAGGTAAGTACACATACTGTAAAATAAAGTGCACCAGTTTTTTTTATTTTTTATTATTATTAATGATTTATAATTTTAAAATGATTATTTTTCTTTTATATCTATATTTATTTGAATGTTTCTTTAAGCTACAACAGGGCTAAACTCTGGTACCAAACTCAGTTTTATTATTATTATAATTATTTGAAAGTTGCCAAAATTTATTGTTAACAATGTACTCTTACTGCTAACCAGTACTGTTACATAATTCACATTTGTAAATGGTGAATTCAATACAGCATAGAATACAGCAACAAAAACTTAAGCATCATTAAATACTTAATTACTAAAATATTATAAGTAAACTTAAGGGGGAGAAAATTATATGAAAAAATTAAAAGTATGATAAGACTTCTTTCAGAACAACTTGAAATGTAACAGAACTGATAAGGGATGTGTGCAATTTACAGAGGGATGTGTGCAAGACAGAGAGAGGTTTTTATTATATATTTAATATAAATTAATGATTAATTCAAAATGATATGATCTTGACATACTACTGTGATGTTTAAGAAATAGTTCAAAAAAATCTGTTAAAGAAATTAGTCATTTTAAGAAATTGTGTAATGGTTGAAGATGTTTGCCTAATAGATTGGGTTTTATTGTGCAAGCAAAAGAAAAACTGAAAGTAATGCAAACTATCAGACTTCTCAAGTTGTCAGCCGTCAAGGCAGAGTTTCATGCTGTCTACACAGTGACCTCATGTGGGAATCAGGGGAACTGCAGTTAAAGCTGTAATACACTGGATTCCTCTCCGACATCCAGCCCAGATAAGTTCATAAAGGGCAGGAATCAAACATCTCGGCATTCACATTCCAGACTTCATATTGCTTAATGACAGGGAGGGAGTCTGAACTGCCTTGTCGAGGAGAGGCGGTTTTGGTGCTCTTATGAGTAGTGCTATCATGACAGCGTGGTGATGAAGGAGCTCTCCACGGCGAGCCATGGTTGGAGAGCCCTCAAGAACAAGTCCACCCACCCTGAGTCCGTCTCCCTACAGCGTCTCTGAGGCCCACAAAGCAGCTCTCGTATCATACGACTAGCGTCTCGCACGAGGCAGGGTTCAGACACAAGTGAGGCTCGGCTCACCTCGTCCAATCAGTGAAAGCGGAGGGGTTCATGGGAAGGTGAGGCGCTGCTCAACCTTGGCCAATCAGAGATGACATTGAATGTTTGCTCTCTCCCTGGCCTGTGGCTCTTGGGTTTGACCGAGACTCCATGTCTGAGATGAGACCGACTCAAGAGGAGCGCTGGCTAGACAGACACAAACACAAGCCTCTACTTCCCTGTCTGGTGCTTTTGGGAAAAGCTGCTAATATTGTTTCTTCTGTATCTGAACTATATGTGACAACGTTCATAATAAGAATAACTTCCCCAAATGGGGTGCACAAGAAAACATATCGCATTAAAAAATGTACTTAAAGGAATAGTTCACCCAAAAATGAAAATTTGATGAAAATGTACTCACCCTCAGCCCATCCAAATTGTAGATGAGTTTGTGTCTTCATCAAAACAGATTTGGAGAAATGTAGCATTAAATTACTTGCTCACCAATGGCTCCTCTACTGTGAATGGGTGCCGTCAGAATGAGAGTCCAAACAGCTGATAAAAACATCAAAAGTACATTTTCAGCATTTTTGGGTGAACTATTCCTTTAATGGCAAGTATTGTACACTGTTTAACATAAATCTTAGGGCCCCACCAACAAAAAGTGAAATCACATACAAAAACCCATTGCCTTTATGAGATGTCCTCACTAATGTAGTGAACCCGAGTGCGAGTAAAAAAATGCAAAACCTTCTCTGGGTTCATCAGGTGTGGGGAATGCAAACAGTGACTTCACATGCCAGTTCAGTGAGTATTCCTAACAGGATTACAACAGAGATAGACGACTGAGATTGAGTCTGAACAGTCTAACTGTCCAGACAGGCTCTATTACAGCTGCCAGATTACACTAAACATGACAAATCAACAAATGAACTCCTTAAGAAAAACTACTGACAGATGTAGAACGAAAACCAGAGGGAGCACTGTATGAACTATTCAGTCATTTGCAGTCAAGTTTAAGAAAAGTTTAAATGCATGCTAATGCAATGCAATATAGGCAATAATATATGTATTGTAATAATACTTGCCTACAAAAAAAGTAGTTATCAGAAGACATGGCTAAACTAGCTAAAGTATCTACCAGCAGGAACTAACTGGACCATGCTAACCAGGAAAACCTTGAAAATGTACTGCATTTTAGCACTAACCTAGCTGCAACTGCTTTCGTTTGAGAGTGTGTTTTAGATGCATTGCTCCATCTCTAAGTCTGTCCATTATCCAGACCCAGTGACTCAGGGCCTGAGCACAGGCAGAAGCACCACAGCCCCGCTCGGCATCCGAGGGGAGCCAGCGAGAGCATTAAAAAACAAGAATTAGCAGTTAAAAGAGCAAAGAAATAGGTGCTTCTACTTGAAAAGCCTGTAACAAAGCCTTTTGAGGACCTGAGAGACAACATGAGAAAGAAAGAGGGAGAGAGGGGAAACAAGTGTTTTATCACTCAGCCAGGAGCTGGTGGAGGGGCAAAGCACCACACAGGGCCATTTCTGAGGGAAAGCTTTTAATGAAGCCCAGGGGGAAAGGAGAGCTCATCAGACTGAGACACATCCTCTAAGATCTCTCTTTTCCTCACACACAGATTTTATATCACATACATTCACATATACGTACTCTAAAGCTCTTCCTCTAGACTTTTAACAAGAGCAGTGCAGGATTTATGCTCCTGTGAGGGTTTTTGCACTGATAGCCATTTCGCCTGAGGCTACAATTCCTAAGTATATCCTATACTTCCTTGTCTCCACCATACGCAACCAGCTAACCAATGACCCATAAGCCTGAAGGGTTTTACTATACACTGTAAATCACTAGTTAAAGCTCTCCAGTGTCTCGTTGACCTCATCTTGACCCTAGTGGCAACCAAAAATGACCCCTCTTCAAATCAACAACACTAACAGGGGAAATGCCACGTTTATCATCTAAAAGTCAATATTTAGTGGCGTTAACCCATGCAAAACTTGTCACCATGTTGCTTACTGGCTCAAGTTACATCCATGATATTCTGTTCCCTAGATACGGCTTGAGTACTTTCTTTAATGCATCTTATTTTGCTTTGATTTATCATCCAAAAGACCTAAATCTTAAGTGCAAAACACCTGATCACTTGTATGATTTGTACAAGCAAAATGCACAAAAATAATTGCTTTAGCAATGCACCAGAAAACAAAAAATATAAATCAACATGAAAGATATGATAAGAATGCCAAATGCAACTGGTTGCCATTTAGCACGACAATCCGTTTGCCAGCATACCCCTTGCATCCCGATGAATGTCAAATATAGGGTTTTACTGTTCAGTAAATTGTAGAAAATGGAAAATGACTTGGATTTCTAACCTCTGAATGTGTCAAACATTGCCTGCAGACATAGAGGCCTGTGGCAAAAGCCCTGGTTTAGTGTCATTACCTTCCCTCATTATAGTATTAGCTCTATAAAATGCCCCTGTTGTTTGCGAGGAATACTTACTCGGCTCATACACACAAGTAGTGACCCAATGTGGACACAAACCCAAGTGAAGCATAGATAAGAACAATTGCCTCAAATATAGGAAGCTAAAAGCTGCTCTGTCCCTGTAATGCTGACAGATGGACAGGAACATTCTTTAGCAGCATTTCGGTCCATCTCCGAATCGGACTGGTGTCTAGGATCGCATATTCTACTGTTCGGCAATGCTGACAGGAAGCGAGAAATAATGAGGGAATACAGAGAGAGAGAAGGCAATTTAACATCACTTGCACCATGCATGGAAGTAGAGAGGTGTGGGCAAAAAAGGAGGAAGACTTGCCAATTACATTGTGCTCAACCTCCTGCTCCTCCATTATGGAGCTCTTTCCTTTCACAGTGCTGTCTGGCTCTCAGCATGGCCTCTCTGATTGTGTGAGGCGTCACTGTCTCACTGATAGAATGAGATCCTCAAGCTGCATAACTCTACATCATACCTACATATTGTAAAATATCGAATATCTGAAATTAAAGAATGCAGAAGAGTCAAACAGTAAGGAAGAATCATTCCTTGCATAAGCACTGTGGTCAAACATGGATAGCGAACAGCTGTTAAAATGTATCATTTGAAGTGTAGCTACATCAGGATGAGAGAGACTGATAGTCATATAAATAGAGAGACAAAGATAGTCAGACAGACTACAGATAGATAGACAGACAGACAGACAGATAGACAGAAAGATAGATAGACAGAAGAACAGACAGATAGATATGAGACAGACACGTCAATTTACACATAGTAAGATGGGTAGACAGATAGACAGACTGATAAATGTTGAGTCTATTGAATGGACTTTAGTTTGGCGACCTAGTTTTCCCAGACTTCCAGCTCTCTGTGATTCTCCCTCCAGTCATCCCTGTGTCCATCAAGTTCATTAGTCCCTCATCATTCAGGAGAAACGGCCCAAATCACACATTGTCCTGCAGAAAAGACATGTTCTCATAAGCCCATTACGTCTGAGATCTCAGAGTGGCATCTGCGTCCATCAGAGCTGGTCATGCCACGGTCTCAGGAACAATGTCCTCTCCTCAGGACCAGTGTGGGATCAGCGCTGAAGAACAACAGGCTATTTGCTGCCATTTTCCAGCACTGTGCAAAGCCTCTTTACATAATCACAGACCAAAAATATTCACACAGAGACTGAAACAATCAAAACAACTAATAATAAAGAAAAAATTTAAACAATTAAAATAAATTGATAAAAAAAATTATGACGCAGTACAATGTCAACATGCTTTCCAAGCCAATCATTTAGACTTGGTATTGATGTTATTCTGTAAATAACACTTACAGTATGATATAATGTTAATTATTCAGTTACATAATATAAGAACATTTCCGTCAATAATATATCACAATAATGTGTAAATGACAGTGCAACATGATTCAAAATTTTTATACCGTCTGTCAATTTCAGCTGAGAAACTACTGCTGTTAAAGTAGATAACACTGAAACGGCCAATTAGCTCAAAAGTTGTTTTTTTTTACACTAAAATAACTGATTGAGTGTGACAGTTGAACTGAGAGACTATATATGCAGCACGCTGGCTCTCATTACTTCAGCTCTGTTTCAGTCATCTCATGCAGAGCTGACATGAGTCTAAACAAAAACGTATTGCAAAATACGATCACAGGCTGAAAGAAAACATCCCTCAAATGTGAATTCAAATGAACCCTACGGACAGGGTCAACTGGCTTATTTAACTTCATTTTGAACGTCTTAACGGATTCGGACTTACACATCACACTGATTTATTCAAGATGCAAATCTAAGCAAAAGTTTTGAAAATGGCTAAATTTAAATGAAACTTGCATTGAATGATACACTAAATAAAAGTCAATAAATAAGTGTAGATACAGTGACATATCACATTTCATAGCTTGCTTATCTCATGTTGTGTTTTCACTGTGCAGCCTTAGGAATCCGCAATGTTCCAGTCATTCTCCGGTGTTCAATCAGAACCTGCGACTAATGTAGCAAACCAGCAAAACCAGTGGGTCCCGGGGCCCTCGTTCTCCTCCTGCTCCTACTCCTACAACACCAATTTGAACCCGGGCCCCTACCACAGCAGTCAGCCCTCCACCTGGCCTTGGACTCGATGGGAGGTATGCGAAATCTCTGACACATCATTTTGTTTTTGCTTGATGGCATTTAAAAGAATAGTTTGTTTCTTCTTCGGAACAGATTTGGAGAAATTTAGCATTCAATCACTTGCTCACCAGTGGATTCTCTGCAGTGAATGGGTGCCATTAAAAACTGCTGATAAAGGGTCTGTAGGAAGTGTTATTACAGACTCGTATTTTGGGCAGAAGCGATGGTTTAAAGTTAAAACGCCTTGATGGATTTTTTTTCATACAAACATGCAGCTTTTTACGTCACAAAACATTAACTGTCAGACCGGAGTTGTGTGGAATACCTGTGGATTATTGTGATGTTTTTATCAGCTGTTTGGACTCTCATTCTGACGGCACCCATTCACTGCAAAGGATCTATTGCTGAGCAAGTGCAATGCGAAATTTCTCCTAATCTGTTCCGTTGAATTAAACTCATCAACATCTTGGATGGCCTGAGGGTGATTACATTTTCAGCAAAATTTTATTTTTGGGTCAACTATTCCTTGAAATAGTGAAAAACAGAACATTATGTTGATGTATTAATCAGTTGGCATATAAAGCGCCATATAAAGCGTGAAATGAAATAAAATAATTTCATTTCCAGTCAAATCTATATAAACAATTCTTAGATACCAGGAATAAATTTCATAAGCACTTGCTATACGTGCATGTAAATATATAATTAACGTGTGAAATGCATTGTGCAAAATCAGTCTTTTTTTTTTCTTTCTGCCGCATTGATACTTAACCCCATAATGTGATTATAGACGCATGCCTATGTCTGCACATTTGAGCCAGAAACCACCCAAACAGCCCTTTGTGTCCCAGGACTCATTTGTCTGGAATTCTGATGCTGTGGATTTGCTGGTGGTTTTGTTTCAGAGCGTAATTCCACACTATGTGCTGACAGAACAGAAGACCTCTGTTACTGTAATCACACTAGTCACATTTGACAAGTGTTTATTTTGACTGTAAAAAGCAAAAGGTCCTGAACTGGGCTGTGAGTTTGTTTCTATATATGACCAGTCCTTCTCTTTTCATTCTTTATTTTTATTCTTTTATTTTTTTTTGGCAAAGTTGCTTGCTTTTGAATAACTCAAGAGATTAACTGAGTTTTCAGTTATGTTTTATACAAGTATCAACTTTGTTTCAAACATCTCTCTCTTTTTTTTGGAGAAATGCACTGTCACTAAAAGTTGACATACTGATATACAGTAATAGAGCTATAATATAATCAGCTTTCCATTGATGTATGGTTTGTTATGATAGGACAATATTTGGCCGAGATACAACCATTTGTACAACTATAAATCTAGAAACTGAGGGTGCAAAAAAATCAAAATATTGAGAAAATCGCCTTTAAAGTTGTCCAAATGAAGTTCTTAGCAATGCATGCTACTAATCAAAAATTTAGTTTTGATATATTTACGGTAGGAAATGTACAAAATATCTTCATGGAACATGATCTTTACTTAATATCCTAATGATTTGTGGCATAAAAGAAAAATCAATCATTTTGACCCATACAATGTATTTTTGGCTATTGCTACAAATATACCCCAGCGACTTTTGTGGTCCAGGGTCACATATAATAAATGTTTATTATAAAATTTACCCAGATTTATTACAGATAACTATTTACATAGCTAACTATATAGTTATATATTAACTATACTGTATATATAGATATATAAAAAATGTTAACAAAAAAATCTAATAATCTAAATAAAAAATACTAATTCTAAAAAAAAATTTTTAATCTCATTTGTGATCATTAGTCAATGAGTTATGATCTGCTTAAATTGATCAGTCAGAAGAAAAAAACACTTCAGCTGCACTTTTAAAAACTGTCAGAAGGAGAAAGTTAGAAATCAGGTTTTCAGATGGAAAAGCAAAGCAACAGTCAGTTTTAGGGGGTGGAAAGGGAATAGAAGAGGCTAGAGCACATCAAAGCTGCCTTGTGTTTGCTCTGGTCCACAAGAGGTCTTATATATAGATATATAAAAAATTTTAACAAAAAAATCTAATAATCTAAATAAAAAATACTAATTCTAAAAAAAAAATTTTAATCTCATTTGTGATCATTAGTCAATGAGTTATGATCTGCTTAAATTGATCAGTCAGAAGAAAAACACACTTCAGCTGCACTTTTAAAAACTGTCAGAAGGAGAAAGTTAGAAATCAGGTTTTCAGATGGAAAAGCAAAGCAACAGTCAGTTTTAGGGGGTGGAAAGGGAATAGAAGAGGCTAGAGCACATCAAAGCTGCCTTGTGTTTGCTCTGGTCCACAAGAGGTCTTTCATGTGTTAAAGTCTGTGTGTGCGTCTGTGTTTTGGTGTGGGGCTGTGTATTTCAAACACTGCAGCACTACCTGTGTTTGGAGGAAAGAGGCTCGTCTCTCTCTGAAGTGCGCTGTCCCTTGAGGCTACGGCAGACATACACACACACTTTCACTCAAGAAGAGACAGATCTATAACTGTGTATCTACACGCCCCCCACCTATGAAGTTTATCCTGAGTGTGTCAGAGGCAGGTCGTGGAGCTCTGAAGCGCGCTGTCCCTTGAGGCTACGGCAGACATACACACACACTTTCACTCAAGAAGAGACAGATCTATAACTGTATCTACACGCCCCCCACCTATGAAGTTTATCCTGAGTGTGTCAGAGGCAGGTCGTGGAGCCGAGGGGTTATGGGAAGACGGAGCTGTGGGGGGTGCTGTTTGGATCCTGACTGACTAATAGGACCAAAGCAGATAGAGACCACCCACCCCGTCTGGCACAGATCCAAACTCTGTCTGACATCCTTGCGACCCACTGGACTGGCAGTAACAGATCATATCTGTGAAAGGCACAATTAAAATGCTCGACACAGCAGATGACTGGAAACATAGTGCTCTGTGCTAAATACAGTCAAGTGTCAACCATCAACATGTATGGCCCTGTAAATGGCTGTCAAAAATTATCCTGAAATATCATAAATGGTTTAAAGTTGGCAGAAAAATTAAAATTCACCCTATTTTCTAAATGCATGTTATTGTGAACGATTTATCAGCGCATGTTTCTTTTTCTTTTTTCATTTTTTTAACCCCAGTCATTGTGATCAATAGAACCCAATGGTGAGTCACTGCCAGGGTTATTACCTTTAACTAAAAAACAAACAAACAAACAAACAAAAAAAAAACACCTTTTTATTACTTGAAATAGACATTAACTGAAATAATATGTATACAAACTTTTCAGCTAGTTGCCAAGCCAAAATTTCTAAAAAACCAAACCTTATAAAAAATTATTAACTAAAATGAACTATAAAAAATAAAAAAAATATAGGCATATTTAAATAAAAGAAACTACTATAAAAGACAAAAAACACACTACAAAATTACTAAAACGTTTAAAAGAAATTAAAATGAAAACAGAAAATATGAAAATTAATTCAAAATATTAAAGGGGTCATGAGCTGAGAAATCAAAAATCCCTTAATCTTTTGACAAATAAGAGGTCATTGTGCTATAAAAATGTCCTGTAAGTTTCAGAACTCGAAACGTTCTCGTTAGTCTAAAAACAGCTTATATTGAAGCCAGTCTGCCAAAACGACAGCTTGTGTAATGTGCCACTTTATGACGTAATAGTGTGGCTAAACCCTGCCTCCGCAGAAAAAGAAGAATGGCTGCTTCTACATCACTGCCTGTTTAGCCCCGCCCACCGATTCTTCATCACTGCCTGTTTAGCCCTGCCCACTGATTCACGCATGTAGTGTAAATAACCAGAGAGAAGCAAACACAGGTCTACACAGAAACCAGTGTAGAAACAGTGCCGTGTCAGTAAGAACTTGGTCCTTTGTTCACTTCATTTTACCAAGGATTCGTTTACAAACAAGGCACAATTCGACACAGGCTTTTCAGAAAGATTGAAACTAAAAGTCGATGATGTGCTGACTATATTGGATCTGACAGTAATGTCGCACCACACAACTGGGAGTAACTGTTTTTATTACGTGGTCACTATTGCTTTGTCTGTTATTACAGATTGTTTCATATGTACTGAGTATTTATGTGTTTTTAACCTAAATCACAGCAGCGTCCATCTGTGAAGGATGTAGGCTGTCAAACATACACAACTGTTAGCCAATCATAGCATTGGGTGTTTAGTTCAGAGTCTACAATCAGCCATGCCTATTCAAACTGAGCGTTCTGATGAGGGGGGTCAAAACAGGACAGAAAATAACCTATTACTTCTAAATAGTTTTTTTTTTTAATGTAAAAACGTTATAAGTGGACTATAGAAAACAGTACAAAAAAGGCAGTTCATGGCCCCTTTAATAAAAACTACAATAGAATATCAGTGATACTAAAATAACACCTGTCCTTGCCCTACATTTGATTCTTTTTGGCATTCAACTTGGAATTATGTATTTGTAGAATTGCATATTTGCATGGTATGCAAATAAATCTGATATTTATGCACTCACAGTATGAAATCTATTTTGCAATGAACAGGCATTGCTAAAGCAGGGTGGGTGAAGCACAGCTTTAGAGAAACATGGTGGCGTTTATCACATCACAAAAATGACCTCTGATGAACTCGGTTGTCCAGGACAAGAAGAAATGGCTGAAAAGAAAGAAAGAACGACAGATGGAAGGAAAGATGGAAATAAAAGGGAAGATGAACACATCCATTCCCACCCAATCATTGTGAATCAGCAGTGAGAGGAAACCGTATTAGCAGCATTGATTATGACAAACAGCCTGTCATCCATTGCAACATGAGATGGGGTTTTTCCAGGACAGCCGAGTGACTCAGTCCTGTGTCGTAACTGTTCTCCCTTTCTAGAAATGACTGACTCTGATCAGAAGTACTCTTGATCAACTACAACATTGGCAAATGGACAACAAGGACTGACTTCTGCGGTTTGGTGATGTTGCGTGTTCTTTCCGTGTCTCTTTGATCCGTCAGGGTCGTTTCCTGTTAATAGGATTGAATCAGCGGTCTTTTAAATTCTATATACTGTGTGTAAAAAACAGAAATCTGTTTATCTGTTTGACCTCCCTGAATTACCCTCTTTGTCCAGATGCTCCAGACATCCCTCCATCTTTTTCAAGAAAAAGGAGGAATTCAAAAGGTCAAAAGAATTTGTAGCATTAGTTATTATATTATATTATATTATATTATATTATTTAGGGCTGTGAAGTGATTAAAACAAATCTAATTCATGATTAATCTAATGATGTGTCAATTACTCACAAATTAATGATACATCAATTTTGGCAATTTCTCAAATTAATTTTCTCAAAATAATTTTGAGAAATTACCCCCAAAACGTCATTTAATGTTATTGTGTTAGATGACAAAAGCATTTAATAGACATTAAAAAAAAGTAGCTTTAGAGAGAAATATTTGAATTCAACAAAAGATATGTAAGACAAAAACCCATACAGGGCAATTTTTGACCTCATATCTTGAATTTTTAGGTGCATATAACTGCATAACACAGTCATCCTGCATCATGTTCGTCAGCAACTGCATGTAATATAAGATGACGTACAAATCTAGGCGGGTGTGTTAAATGCATTAATAATTTAAATGTGTCATTTTTTTCCCAAAATAATCACAACAAATTAATGGTTTATTTCGACAGCCCTAATTATATATTATATTGTATTAGAACATTATAAAACAATAGAATACATATTAAATATATAATGACTATAAATTTTAATCATAATAAAGATAGTATTAATTATATGTTACACACATGCTTAGACACCCATAAAATGCCCGAATACCAGATATACTGGCATCAAATGAAAGAAGTGATCGGTCATTTTATCACAAGCTTGCCTCAATTCTTGCCTCAACAAAGATGGCAACTGAAGACCTGGCATGTGCAAGCCACATTAACAAGCAAGCGTTTTCTTCTTTATAAGATTAATGCAGTACATGTAGCAGGTGTCTGCCAAAATTCCTGTCTTATTTAAACCGCCCGGCCCATACCAGCCCTGTAATCCTATTAGGCCTAATTGAGTGGTCGGCAGTCTTTTTCAGTTAAACCAAGTTCGGCCACTGATAGTATTCAAAGGAAAAAGGTTCAGTGCATGGAATATATGCTAGTGTGGGCTTTTAGCCTTGAGTGGGGCAGAGCGTTGTGCCCCGGGGCACTTGTGGGGCCTGATCTGGCTAGAGGGCTAGATGTCCTGTTAAAGAGGGGTGGGGGGTGGGGGGCTCTGTTTATTTGTGCAGGGATTATTATAATCGGTAAAGGTTTTACTTTTTACATTTTCATTTTTTTTTAAATCCCAGCAATAGAATAAAACTTCAGAATGTGTATTTCCACATTGCTGTTTGTGCTTGAGAACAAATGTGAGCAGGAGATCATTTCTTAATGGGTGAATCTGACAAAAACATGCAGATCACATTTCAAACTCTACTGTACTGTGCTACAGAAAAAATAAATAGAAAAAAAAAAAAACGTATTTAAATCAGACAAACAAATAGATCTACCACCATGATGTATAAATAGCTTTAATGATTAAAATTTTAATTTTATGATTTTGGTTCACATTACAGTACTGATTTCTGGCATTATGGTAATGACAGCATGGGAGGACATTTTTAATTTTTTAATGAAAATGTTTCCAAAGTGCAAAAAAAATCACAATGATTTTTAAAACAGGCTTTGGTAGAGCAATTTGTGTTTTATTCCCCCCTTAATCTCACACATACATGACTGTTTAAAACAGAGCATTTAAACATTTTAATAAAAGTTTTACCTTGAGTGCATGAAAAGGCATATAATAATAATAAAAACTATTATTATTGCTATAATAATAATAATAGTAATAATAATAGTTATCAATATAATTGTTGTAGCAATAATAATTTAAATTATTGTTTCAATAACTAACAATGATAGTTAATTAGTGATAATAATTATTAACTATCACAACATTATCACAAAAGTACAAACATTAACCTGATGATTAATTTATGGAAGGTGATTATAAAACAGTGCCATATTTGTCGGTTGTTACAAGACGGATCTTGCACGTGATTTTCCACTACATAGAATTGCTTTGATCGTATTGATTAAACGGTAATAAGCAAGACAACTAGACTCTTCAAAGATACTATCTGTCTGTCCTGACTGACCTTTGGCTTCTGATCAGAGTGAGTCCATGTCTGCATTTGATGGGGAGACATGTATCAAACAGGGCCACTCTGGCCCTTAATATGGTGTATCACCAGGGGCCCTCGCAAAACCCTCAGGCCGACATCTCAGAAACACGGCTTGGCCACACTGATTAGTTGCTGGCATCTTTTGGACAAAATGACTGAAAGAGACACAGGTGTTCGTCTCCAGTTAGGGTGTACAAGTTCTTTGTGAGGATAATAGACCATGAAGATAATAAAAGAAAAGAAAATACAAAATAAAATCAAATATGAATATGATTATGAAAAAATATAAATATAAAATATGAAAATTTGATTATGTCAATTATTAAAGTAGAACTATTCTGTGGGATCAGTTAAATAAAACCATAAAGTGGTGATAAATCTTCCAATTTCAGCTACATACATCAAATGCAGGAAAGTGGCTAGTATTAGCCAGAAGACAGCCAATGCTTCCTATAGGAAGTCAGATAAATGCCAATCAAGATCAGAGGAGAACGTCATTAGCATTTGCTAATCTCATTCAGATTACTCTGTTTGTCCCATTGAGGAAAGTTAATCTCTAGAATAATATTTCTTTTGTTTTCTAAATCCCTGTGGAATCCTCTGTGTTGTCAATGAGTGGCTTTCTCCACGGGCTTTTTATTGCAGTAAATAAATCCATTTGCTTACATCTAACTTAAAAAGGTCATACTGAAGATGAGAGAAACTGGGATCTGGACTGACATGGAAGATGCCATGCTAATTATTTAGCGTGAACTATCCTATGAAGAAAAGCCACTTTTATAGCTATAACAGGAGTGAAAGCATTCTAATACATGTGATCCATTGGCTCACACTGTGGAAAAGCCATGCAGCTGCACGGCTACACTAAAAGACAGTGAGAATTGGAATATAGAGGCAGCCTTGAATGAAGGGCCTTATATAATTTTATAAGTGAATATGCAGCTCTGTTGTAGTGCTTTCTTTTTATTCCTGAGTTAACGTAATCCTGGGTTATCTTGTTCCATGTTGCACTGCATTTCTGGGTCAACTCCGCTATTTACTCCCCTTGATAAGCACCTTTCAAAATTACAATTGTGAAACATGGCTTAGACCCTGATTAAAAGTGATCGTAGCCCAGAGTTAAGAAAGTGTCAAGCACAGTGTGAAAAACCATTTGGTGTTATTTGCCAGTGATTTGCATGTTTAGACCACAAATCTGATTTAAAAAAATACAACAACTGCACACAAAGAACACTTTTACTGATTCATCAAATCTCTCTGCACCTCGAATTGCACATGACTGGAAATTTATGATCAAATTATTCTGTTGTCCTTCATGACCCAGGTGTTACATGATGTGCCAATTACTCACAAATTAATCATACATCAATTTGGGCAATTTCTCAAATTAATTTTGAGAAATTTCCCCCAAAACGTCATTTTAAGTTATTGTGTTAGATGATAAAAAAGCATTGAATAGACATTACAAAAAAGTAGCTTTAGAGAGAAATATTTTGATTCAACATTGCTTAAGTAAAGATATGTAAGACAAAAACCCATACAGGGCGATTTTTGCCCTCATATCTTGATTTTTTAGGTGCATATAACTGCATCACACAGTCATCCTGCATCATGTTCGTCAGCAATTGCATGTAATATACGATGACGTACAGGTCAGGTGTGTTAAATGCATTAATAATTTAAATGTGTAATTTTTTCCAAAATAATCACAACAAATTAATGGTTTAATTCGTGACCCAGGTGTGAAAAAAACGGATCTTTTTACTCAGATCACTCCAAAAATGTTTGTGTTTTTTGCTAATCTAGAAATATCAGGGATATTTAAAATCCAAATTTCCAGGCCTGAAATTGTTGTGAAAATTAATTCACATTTTTAGTTAATAATGAATAAATGAATTAATAAACATTTCTAGCTATGCTCAGCTCAAAGATATTAAAATGTATTATTTACTTTGTGGTGAGTGAAATCCTTAGTAATTATGAATGTAAAACTAGAAAAATTACAAAACAGTAGTTATACTACTTTAAGTATTTTAGTATTCAAGTATTTTATTTTATGTATTTGTTTTTTTAGCTGTTTATAAGTAATAAGCTTTTATAAGTTTTTAGTAAATTATAAAATCTTTTATTATATTATTAAATAATATAATAGTGAATATAATATTAAATAGTAATAATAAAAATTTAAAAAATGAAATATTCATATGAAATGTAGCAACATGAATACTTTATTATTAACAATGTTTCCCCAAGTTGCCCTTCCAAACAGCAATTTTTTGTTCTGAATATTTAGTAAAATTTGAGGTTTCTATATAAGTGCTGATTTTTTTTCTTTTTAATAAGTAAATACATACATATATAAATTAATACATACATAAATAAATTCCCTAAACATTCCCCAGTAAGTTACGAGTTGGTGTACAGTATGTAAAATAAAGCTCTCCATGTGTCACCAACACTAAACTTTTAGTTATTCTAGTTGACTAAAACCCCCAGTCAGTCCAAGACCCCCAATAACTCTAAGAGATTATAAATTACAAAAGAAGAGATAGGAAGAGAGAAAGGGGGAAAAATATCAAAGAATTAAATTAATTGGCATAACGCAAGATGGCTGAGCACAGCCAGAGAGGGTGTCAGCTTTTGGAGAATCGCTGCCATTCTCAAAGCTGGACCGTCTGCACAATTAGCCGGCCGAACTCTAACCCCAACAGAATAATTAATGAAAAACAGAGGATGAAGACAAAATGTGCAGACCCATTTGAGTGAGTGAGGGAGAATAATACATCAAAGAGTGTCAGTAATTGGCCCTGTGGCTTTCATTCCTTGCCCCATTTCTTTCAATTCATTGACTCAAAATAATGGGTTCAGGTTCATTATCAACAGGTCGAAAGCTTAGGAGTGCTAAACGAGCTCGGGGTGTGCGTCGATGGCTTATAGGTACCCGCAGATGAGTCTACACAAGTAATGCATGATATTGTTGTGCCATAGAGAGCGACAGTTTGGCTTTTGAGAGCGATACTCGTCCATAAAATCAAAATGCTGGAATATAACTGGTACGGTCCGGTAAATCAACAGAGCATTTAATGTATTCTATACTAGAATCATAGTAGATTGAGCTATTGTTTATATGCTGGTTTATCTGGCCATATAAAGTTTATTATTTTAGAGAAAGTGCCAATATGTGCAAACTTCAGGGAACAGGGAAAGTTTTTTATCCGTCAAATCTTTCCTATGTTGCATAAAATTAAACTGTAATGGAATATCACATTACAAACTAGCTGTATAGTGAAAAACATATATAATGTGTCAGTGTTATGCTACATTTGACAAAGTAAATTCAATCTAGATCATTTAATTCACATAATTGTATCATTGGTTTTGCGTGTGGTCGGGCCATTTTACGCTTCATATTTTCAGTTTCTAAAGCCTCGACTAATGTCACAACAGCATGTGCATTTTATGTAACATTTTGGGGAAAAAAATAGCTACTTAGGTAATTGGATTTTATATATTGGACATATAAAAAACAATTAAACAAATACTCAAATACTACTATGACAAGTAACACATCCAAACTTCTATAAATTTCATAAATGTAAAAAAAAAAAAATCTCTGTCATTTACTTAATCTTAAATTAATGAAACGGTTCCGTTAATGTCTACAGATGGGAACGTTAAAACGTTTTTGAGCTGAGAAAGCAAGATATTACATATTTTTAGTCTTGATGTTATGCATCGCTTGTCAAAGTGTGTGTTTGTGTGTAAATAAGAGCATGTGCGTTTACTGTGCTGCTTTCATTGTCTTTGTAGTGGCACAGAAAGTCCTGACTTGTGTTGTTCTTGCGTATCACGTGCAATTAGCTCTGCTCACGCACATGCAGGCTTAATTCAATTGCAGGAGTCCAAATGTTCAAGTTGCCAGCAAGTGATAAGGTAAAATACCTCATAACGGTTCATTACAAACCTAACATACTCAGACGGACACCCTCCACCTCACTCCCATGTCCTGAGCAGCTGCTCGAACCTCCAGCGCGGTACAGGAATGACTTTGGTGGTTTTCCCATACCTGGGTGTGCCATATCAGCCGCTTAATAACCTAATAGGTCTTAAAGTCAGGCTTTTGGTTTGAGGAGCACCCTGCAGTGATGAAAAGAGAAGCATCGTCTCATATTAACGTCACCCGAGTACTCAGCTGAGAGAAAAACGAGACGAGAAACAAAAAGCGAAAGCCCCTCAAGAATGTGGGATTCCCTCCAATGGAGAGTGTTATTGTTCGTCATTGTGGTGACGTGGTTTGAAAGATACATGTTCATCATTTGACAGCCATTAATGCCATTATGCTGGTTTATAGGAATTCAAAAGTCTTTTGGGGATGTGAAAATGCCAGTTGAGAACTTTAAAAAGGAAAGAAATTAGAAAAGGAATTGTTATTCAGCACAAATGACTCAGCATTCATAAATCATAATTGATATCAATCCACTTAACATATACCAATCTCACTGGTTCAAAACTATTAAAAAAAATGGTTCAAAATATTTGTTTCCCCAAATAGTATTTAGACACTTAAACATATTAAAGACCGTTTCTGCCTCAAAGTATTAAATAAAAAAAGTAACTTTGAGAAAATGTGAACTGGAAACTGGAAAAGTAATGAGTAAGTGTGTTATTTGATTGTTTAGTTAACCCTCAAAGACCGAGACAGCCGCCCGCGGCTAAAAATAACTATTGTTCGTAAATGTTTAATAACTTTTGAACCGCTAATCCTATCTGAATGCTTTAAAAAGTGTAGTAAAGCAGAGATTCTCTGCTTTTCGAGACTTGTCATTTGTCTCATTTGGATATTCAGAGGCTCCGTAGCGTACGTGATTCCGTCATCACGTTTTGACAACATTGATTCGTCAGAAGAAACCAATGCATTTCGTCCTCTGAGCCAAACAGGAACGATTGTTGACGCTTAGTCCCCACCCCCGTGACTAGATTGGTTCAAACTGTCACATATTCAACCAATAAACATAGGTTTTGGTCTTTTGAACCATTGTTTAGCAAGTTTCTTTGAAAATCTGAGCAAACGCAAAGTGAAAGTAAAGTGTGTCGCGCGTGCACGAAAACAAACACACAATAACACATTCGCATTAGAGCACTCTCTGAAAAAGCCCAGAAAAACACAGGACAGAGCACTTTGACATAAAACAAACCAAAAACAAGGATGAAAAAGCGGTACATATCGGATAAAGCACTGGAATTTAGGTATTTGCGTTGCTAGGCGATGTCCCGGTAAAATAAATTCTGACGCAGAGTGCAGCCAGCGGATCAAATCATTTGGCTGTTATATTATGTAAATAATAGTTCATAAAGATCATTTGCACTATTTTTTTCTGTTGCACTCTGTATATTTTGTTATTATATAACACGGTTTCCATTTTCTTTACTCCCTAAATGTTTTTGGACACATCTATATTGTTAGTAAAGTAAATAGACCTGTTTTTCACTGAAAAGCGCCTATAACAATATTGTAATAAATGGCTATAACTTGCTTGGGGAATGTTATTTGTAGAAAAAAATTTATTTGGAAGTGTAAAACACCCAGATACAACTTTCTAAAGAAAAAAAATCCAAACTTCAGGTGTTTTTGTTTGAGTACACAGTAAAACAACACCCAATTATTGCTTGCGTTTTTCTTAAAATTCTGGAAATTCATTAATTCTTAGAGAAACCAAAGGGAAAATTGTGACTTTAAATGAGCTAGACTGAAACTTCAAGTGCTCCTGTTTATAATGATTTAAGGCACTTGATGCTCACTGCTACAATAGGTCTGAAAAAACAAAGAAAAGTACAGGCGTGTCAGGTGCCCCAAAAATGTTCTAGGTCTTTAAGGGTTAAACATCTTAAGAATTTCAGTGAGATTTCAGAACAGAGTATGATGTCAGTGTCCCGTCTTGAATATTTAATGTAATATTGTGAATATAATAGACTAGTAAATGAATATGAAATATTTATATGAAACTCATAACTGTGAAATATGAAATTGCAATCAAGTTACAATTACGAGAAATAGTCATTGTAAGTCACAACTGTGAAATACACAGTAAAGCTACAATTATGGGAAATAAAGTCGCAATTGTAAGATATAAAGTCATAATAATAAGAAAGAGTTAAAATTGAGAGCTATGAAGTCACATTGTAAGGCACTAAGCCATATCGTGAGATATGAAATTGCAATGAGGAGAAAAAGTATTATGAGAAATAAATTCACATTTTTATATGTAATTGAGTTTGCATAGTTTTAGTAACAGTTACAAAAATTAAGTTGCACTTGTGGCATATAAAGTGTGGCATATTATAGTCATATTGTGAAATATTAATCATACTGTGAAATAATTGTGAAAAGTCAAGTATGATTTTTTTTTACTGTTAAAGCAAAAATGGGCTTCTGTATAAATGTGCATGCAATTTCACTGCATTAGAAAACAAAATATCAAAACAAGTATTTTTGATTGATAATTTGATAAATGAAAAGTTCAAAATCAAAATTGTTGCAAAAATTGGCTCTGAAAATTGAAGTTAATTCTGAGAAAAGCTCTTGTAGCATTTGTTTAATGTTTTGTTACCTAATCTAATGACATTTAGATATGTGGTTTAAAATACTTTTCGGGCCAGCTGTAGATGAAGCACCTGTTGTGTAATAAACCTCACTCTTGCGGTCTCAGCCGTGTTGTACATGACCAATTTCCCAACATACCCCAAAAATACCTTATCTGATATGCCACAAATCAGAGGTGATTTCCTCCATGACAGTCCAGAAGATCAGCCTCTGTTTCAGCCAGATGGACAAGGCCTTTCATTCAATCGTGAACATGAGAGGCCGTCACACTGGTCACTTTGTACTAGCGTCTGTTCTTCTACTCCACCATCAAATTCAACTCAGGCTGTGCTGATTAATCAATCTGGGCCGGGAGAGAGTGTGGAGAGTTCGGTCTGTGGAAGGAAATTACAATTACAAAATTACAATTTAAATCGCAAAATCAGTATATTAATTTTTAAAGAAATGACTGGATATTACAATTCATTTGATTAAGTCGTAACAGAAAAGAGGTCTGAAATATGAAAAGTTCACCCTCTCTTTGATGACACTGTCAGTGAGCTGATATTTATAGGTTTTGTGAATAAACCTGTTTCGAGTAGCTATGCGATGTTTTAATGTGCATTTCATTTAATATAACAGAATTTGAGGACAATTCAGTGACGTCTGAGTAGAGTAGGAGCTAAAATGTTAGGTGTAGTATAAGTAAGGGATAATCAACGGCTAGCTGTGCATTAAACGATTTGAATGCACGATGTGGAGGCGAAGAACAACCCGACGCGCAGCTCACTCTGTATTACTATTCAACGGTATGTTACTATGGTTACCAATGTTTATAGGAAGCGCATTAATATAGAAAGTGATTAAACTGACCTGGAACTACATGTGCAGTTAAACAAATTTAATCAACACCTGCCAGCCAATCAGAATCGAGTATTCAGACAGACCATGGCATAAACAGAACTGTATATAAACAAACTGACTGTGTGTGTGTGTATTATCAATAGATTTCTGCGCCTCATTGTGATGACTGAAGGCTTTTACTCTATTTGAGACAGCAATGGCTGCTTTAACGTGTCATGCACATGACAGCACAGACACACACTTGTGCTATGAATGCGGTGTAGATTCTCCAAAGTCACAACACACACACACACACACACACACACACATAAATGACATTGACTTGAAGAGAACATGGATACAAATGTTTCTTTGTCATCCTTCAAACCGCATATTATTAGTTCGGGTAAGGTCAAAGTTGATCTAATTTTCTGCTTAGTCTTCATTAAACATCTATTGCATTATTTCATTTTACACAATTAGATTTCAGCCATAATGAGTATATCTCAAGCTAAAGCTTTTGACCAGGGCGTTGCAAATTTAGCCCACAAATGCACTTTATGTGCACTTGGAAGAAAAAAAAAAGGTTGTAAAGTTAAATATATTTTACTCTGGACCACAAGCCATACGATCACTCACATTATAAACTCAAATTTCAGGATAATGTCAGCAATTATGCGGATATGTGGAGTGACAACCTGTTAAACTTTTGATGCGGCTTTCATCTTACACTCATAAATAAGAGTCTAGACACTTTATGTATATTCTTCCAATCAGATAAGACAAGAGTCTGTGTTTAAAGGCCAGATTTAATCCCCCGTTTCAATCTTTCATGACATTTGAAGTATAATGGATTGATTTTGTTCAGTTATTTTACAACAGACAGACCAGACAATGACACGAGAGCTCGAGTGCTCAAAATAAAACAGTCTGGTCTAATATTAAGTAGTCTGTGATATAGTTTTCAGCCATGGTAAATCAGTATATATTAATATAGATAGAGGTGATTATGATTACTATTCCTCAGCTGCATTTTATTTGATTAAAAATACAGTAAAAACAGTAATATTGTGAAAAATTAATACAATTTAAAATAAGTGTTTTCTATTTTAATATGCTGTAAAATGTAATTTATTCCTGTGATAGAAAAGCTGAATTTTCAGCATCATTACTCCAGTCTTCAGTGTCACATGATCCTTCAGAAATCATTGTTGTGTACATCAGAAATGTCCTCAAGCATTCCTTACCCCCAGCTTCTCTCACTGTGATAAATCCTGAAATTAACTTACGATCTGTCCACAGCCAAAAAGTAACAGTGCAGGCAAATCCATTTAGGTGATTCAACCCAGTGATTAGCCCAAACCCAGATAAAGACGGCCTTTCAAAACCACAGCTTACCCATAAGCCCTTGCCCTGAGAGTGCTGGGTCCTTTTTGTGAGTCTGGCGTGTGGAGGGAAGTCATGTGATGCGGTTTGGTCATTTTGAGTTTTTAAGGGGATCACTGCAAAGCAGGGGGCCGAGTTAGAAAATCATGGGTTACGGTTAGACGCGTCCGAAAAGTGGTTCGACCCCCAAATACTGAGGATGATTTTCCTAATGAAAGCAATTTATTGCTCGGATTCACTACAGCTACTTTTCAGAGCGTTATTTGAAGCGGAAGCTTGTATTCGAGTAGCGGGGATTGCGTTTTAGAGTCGCTGTTTGTATTGGGTCTTCAATTAAATCTGCCCGTGCACAGGGGGGTGGGTCTGAATGGGACGGGGTAGAGTGAATTCCTCTCAGGTGTGCCTGTGAACGGTTTGCCTTGTCGTCCCTGAAGGAGTAATTGATTTAGATCGAAAATCGCATTAGACGTAATCGCATCTGTTCTGGGGGAACGAAATTCTATTCATCCCTCTCTTAAATGCACAAACCTATTAGCAGCCTATGAAGCTGTTTGTATAACATTGTCAACGAGTAATATTTTAATATTTTTCTGCCAAACGTTACCCTACCAAGTATGTAGGGTCTTATAAAGATGCTTATAACAGAGTATTATATTCAAAAGTGTGCCTGTAGACCATATAATGAATATTTGGACATGCAAGTCTTGATTAAAAATGTATGAATATCATTGCATTAACAAAATAACAATTTTAATTAATCAATCAATTATTAATTAAATTAATTAATAATTTATTTTACGGAATAATAAAGAATAATACAATTTAAAATAAGTGTTTTCTATTTTAATATGCTGTAAAATGTAATTTATTCCTGTGATAGAAAAGCTGAATTTTCAGCATGTCTTATAAAGATGCTTATAACAGAGTATTATATTCAAAAGTGTGCCTGTAGACCATATAATGAATATTTGGACATGCAAGTCTTGATTAAAAATGTATGAATATCATTGCATTAACAAAATAACAATTTTAATTAATCAATCAATTATTAATTAAATTAATTAATAATTTATTTTACGGAATAATAAAGAATACGAGCACAAGCATATCTTAAAATAAAAGAAAATACATAAAATAAAACAAATACTGTAAAATAACATTTCTATTACCATAAAATCATATTTTTTGTGGAAACTGTGATACACTTTTCAGGATTCTTTGATTAATATAAAGTTCAGAAGAACAGCATTTCCTGTCACTTTTGCTCAATTTAAGCTGAATTTTCAGCATCATTACTCCAGTCTTCAGTGTCACATGATCCTTCAGAAATCATTCTAATATACTGATTTAATGCTCAAGAAACATTTCTTAGTATTATTATTAAAAACAGTCTCTGCTTGATATTTTTGTGAAAACCACAATACTTTTTTTCAAGATTCTTGGATTATTTAATAACAAAATAATGAACCAAATAAAATGAAAAAAAATAAATAAATAAATAAAATCTTAATTTTAAGAGCAGCTTTAGTGCTTACATTTTGAGGTGACTGTATCCTCAAGGAAAGAGAATCCAGGTAAATTTCATCTTTCACATACTATATTTATTTTTGTTGATAAACTGGATTGCAGCACTGAGCTCAGGGAGGACAGTTTGGCACTCCTATCATACAGTTAAAATGAGTGTAATATTTAATTTATATATGAATCATTAAAGTCTTCTGGTTATTATGCATTCCTTTTCTACTTGGATAAAACAGCTCTCAGATGTGTGAGCTGGACTTTGAAGTCTTGTCTCAGAAGCGACCCAACTCTTACAGGAAGTAGCTCATGTTTTATACATACTGTATGTGGGACTAACAAAGGTGAGATTTCAAACCGGGCCCAGAGAAGAACATGGAAAAATGGCCAACCAGGACTTTCGGTAAAGAGTAAATATACAAACATATACAGAAACACTAACGTGCACACACACACACACACATATACACACACACACACACACACACACACACACGCACAGGTTCAAAGGCACTCCATTACTAGAAACGTTCCTCAGCATTTCCTTTAACACAGGAAACAAGGCAACAGAAGGATGCTGATACACACGTCCTGTCTACTTTAGAGCTCTGCAATGATTTCAACACCTTCCAAAGCATCTTCTTCTTGCTTTCAAGAAGAGTTCAGATGCCACAAACCATCTACAGCATTTGAGATACTAGTTTTAGAATGTACTTGATTTTTCTGATTAGTTTATATTTTTGAAGCACAAAAAGCATGAGTAAAAAATTGCAACATCATATTGCTGTTGTGGCTTTATATTTCGCAATGTTACTTGATATCTCCCAGTTGCTACTTAATTTCTCCCAATTGCAACTTTATATTTTCCAATTGTGACTTTAATTCTCACAATATGACTCCAGATTTCTCCCAATTGTGACATAATTTCTCAAAATATCAACCTTTTTTCTCCCATTGCGACTTTAAATCTTGTTTCTCCATATCTCAGTTGCTAATCAGTTCCTTAAAATTGCAACTTTAAATCTCACAATATGACTCCATATCTCACAAATCACAAATTTATTTCTTGTAATTATGGCTTTATATTGCTTAAACCTGACTTCAAATCTCATAATACGATTCCATTTTTCACTATTGCAAATGTATATCTCACAACTGCTAATTAATTTCTCAAAATTGTAACGTTATATCTTCCAACTGCACCCTTAAATCTCATAATATGACTCCATATCTCACAACTACATATTTATATCTCACAACTGTGGCTTAATTTCTCATAATTGCACCATTAAATCTCACAATATGACTCTGTTTCTAATTGCTAATTTCTCCAAAACTGCAACTGTATATCTTCCAATGACAAATTTAAATCTCACAATGTCACTTTATATCTCATAAATGTGACTTTTTATATTTTTTTACTTTGAGGCGGAAACAGGCTTCCAAAAATTCCTCATCTGCCTTGCCTAAAAAACACTGACACTGCTAAAAATGCGTTTGACTTTGTGGTTTAAACCAGCAGTAAGGCAGATTTGTAGTATATGTACAGAGAAACACAAACAGTACTGCAGATTGTGGGAAAAAAAACATGGTGCAATTTTAAAAAATTGCCCTGGAAGACGAAATTGAATGAAAAACAGTGCTTTACCAAAGCTTTGCTCAGTAATTTTAACCCAAGAGGCTTCTGTAAGCAGCACTTTGCACTTCTTTGGCCTTGAGTGTACTTAATGGTCTGAATACTTTCCGTACCCACTGTATATGGGCGGGTTCCTTGGTTAAAACGACAAAAACAATAGAATCAAGCATTTTTATGATTCTAGCAAAAATGTAAAATATTAATAAATATCTGTAATACTTTTGTAGAAGGTTATCCTGTGAATGACAAGTTTTAAAAAGCCTTATAGAATGACTACAAAAAGCACACTGGTTCCAAAACAGTATTTGGACACTTAAGTTACTCTCAATTACTGCAGATTGTGGGAAAAAATCCATGGTGCAATTTAAAAAAATTGCCCTGGAAGACGAAATTGAATGAAAAACAGTGCTTTACCAAAGCTTTGCTCAGTAATTTTAACCCAAGAGGCTTCTGTAAGCAGCACTTTGCACTTCTTTGGCCTTGAGTGTACTTAATGTTGTAGTGAACGTGTGTGCACTACACTACTTACGAGTGAACATGCAAGCAAGCTTGTCCACACTTGTGTTTCGTTTGATTAATTTTTATACACATTGTGTGTGTGCTAAAGAGATAACCCCTCAGGGGAATGTGCTGAGTAAGGCTGTAACGATGGTCAGACAGGAAGCACCAAGAACAAAACGCTCAGTCTCTCTAGCACCTGAAATTGTGCCTCCGTCAGGCCTTTGGCTGACCACTAGAGCAGGAACGATCCCTTACAGAGGAAGCTGGAGAGCTGAGAAAGCTGATGTGTCATGCCTTCCTCTCCAGGCCAGTGTTTCTGCACACACAGCTCAGGAAAGCCACACACACGCTTAGTTATCCTTCTGCTTTCCCAGCTGGGTTGCATTCACAGTGGACTGAGTGATTCCAGCTCTTCTTGGGTTGCGGTTTAAGGGCAAGACTGCAGGCCGTTTGTGCATGTTGCTTACGTGATACCTGAAGGCCTTCTTGTGGACCATGAGCCGTTGCTGTGTGGTTCAAGTCATCTCTTTCACTGAGATGCAACTGCTGCCGGTATGTAGCTGCAAAAGAGAGAGAGAAACTGGGATGAGAGCTGCATGAGAGTTTAAGTTCAAATACTGTGTGTGTGTCTTTGAGTGTAATGTTAATGAAAAAAAAAACAAGTTTGGAAATGGTTTTGAAACCTGCTTATTGTGGTTTAAATGAGTTTATGTTGAACTTTAGTTACTCTGAATCTGTGAAATTGTTTTTTTGGAGAGATTACTTCCTGTTGTTCAACTTGTAGAGTACAGTATGGCAATCAAGGCCATGGACTTGATTCCCAGTGAATACACACATACCTTAAGTAACTTTTTTTTTTTGGATAAAAGTGTTTGTTTAATGCATAAATATAGTTATTTACTATATACATACATATATGTGTGTGTGTGTGTGTGTATATACCTTGTGAATGACAAGTTTTAAAAAGCCTTATAGAATGACTACAAAAAGCACACTGGTTCCAAAACAGTGTTTGGACACTTAAGTTACTCTCAAGAATGAAAATTAAAACAAAATGTCTTTAAAATAATATAATAAAAAGTGTTATATTTCAATATGATGATAGAGCTATATGGAAAATTTATCTAAAAACATAAATATATAAAATGAAAAGAAAGCTAAATTTCTATAAAATGAATGATAATTGGTTTGATGGTTTGAATTTTTGAGTGTGACTAAATTGTCCAAATATGTTTATTGCTCCTGTAACATACATCAAAATAGCAAGAAAACAACATCAAATTATAAATTTACAATCTTAAACCTTTTTTTTTTTAAGGAAAAGGGACAATATTAGATGTGAATGTGATTCTGCTCTTTTAGTGAGTGTGTGTGTGTGTGTGTGTGTGTGTGCTTTACTTTCTCTTCCCCTCAGAAACTTTTGTGGTCTAACAGCATTGATGCTGAGGAGGAATATTCAGTATAGCACAACTGATTTCTTCAGAAACAAAACAAAACAAAAAAAGAACAGCTCTGATTCACATCTGTCAGAGTAAAGACATATCCTATAAGTTTATATTGCAAGGATTTAACTTATCTTTCCAACTTACTATAATACCTGACCTTTTAGCCATGAAAAGGTTTTGTCCATGATTGGTACAGCCGGTAAAAAATCATTCCCCTCCCCTGTGTTTCAAAACGCAGATTTTTCTGAAGTGAAACCAGAACTTGACTAATCCTGAAACAAAATTAAGCAACATCAACACAAGCACAATAGACTATACCTCGCCATTCAAGACACGCTTACAGGTTTCTAAGCAAGATGCACATTTATAGTCCAAAATAAGGTAAATCATTTTTTAAAAATATATTCATTTAAAATTGATTTGTGTTTATCTGCAACTGTGAAGAAATTGTTTGTTAGTTTTTTGTACTTCAATACGGTCCTTGCTTTTTGTGCCTTATAATATTAAATAACATAATATAAAATACAATTATTAATTTAATATATTGCTAATATGTGCCATTCTTATCTAAATGGGCATCATATATTTTTGTAATATACACACACAGTTCTTTGAATGAATACACTTTACTATTGTAGACAATATAAAAATTATATGATAGATACAAAATAGAAAATTACCAAAAGTGGATAAAAATAAGTTTATGAACTTAGAATCTAGCTAATTTTATTTACACTAGGGGGTGCCGGAAAGCCTACCCTGAAAACTGTATTAATGTTAATGTTAGATCAGCTCATAATCTGCATGCTGAATGTTTAGTAAATTAACCTTCTAGAGTGTCTGATGTTGGTTTAAATATGGCGTCTCATGCATCTTCACTCATAGAGCTTCCATTGTCTACACTGCATTTGTGATCAAAATCACTTCAACTTCAATCACATTACAGGCTGTAATTAGTTAACAGTCGTATATCCTGCGTTCACAACTGAAAGGGGAGATGTGAGTCAAGGACGTGGCCCTCTAACACACCCAGCAGTGGGCAGGAGAACCCTTCCCTTCCCTACTGCAGAGATGAGCCCTCAGACACACAATGGCTTCTTTCACCTTTGCCTGGGATAAGAGAGAAGTTACACTCTTAGGTCCTTTTTGAAGCCAAATCCAGTGTGCGTAATGAAAAGAGCTTTGCAATGGCTGATAAACAGAGACAGACCTCCGCTGAACTGTTGAATATGCAGTCAGAAGGGCATAGAAGATCCGATTTGGTCCTTGGATTCATCCTTCAAGGGCTTAAATAACTATTTCGGTGCGTATGGGATAATATTTTCCATTTAAGATTTCCACTGAAGGGCGATACAGTCTGCAGTCCAACAAATGTTTTCTGATTCAACGAGCATGAGTAATAAATGCCTCTTTTGTTTGAGCAAACAGCCGTTTTGATCAAATTAAACATAACTTTTGTTCACACAATTGAGTGTTTTTTGGTCAGCGGTCAGTAAAAGTTCCTTTTTGGATTTTTCCGAAAATACTTCGAGCGCCATAAAAGTAACTCAACAGTTGTGCTTTTGTGAGCGTAGACAACATAATAATGACTACTTGAGGTCGCCTCCGTCACCATGAATGAATGATTCCCTCCTATATTTAGTTTTACGATATCTTATAGACTAAAATTAGAGGAGCGACCGGGTTCACGACAGTTATTTTTTGAGAACAGATACAAGACAATGTTGTCTAGTGAGTCTGATCCAGAGATGGGCCCCTGGGTCATTTGTAAACCGCACAGAACAAGTAGTATTTGTCTCGGACCCCCTGAAGCAGAAGTGGCTGAAGGGGGAAGTCTGGGATTGGCCGCTTCACGCAAACAGAACTGGGCAGTCCCAGCGAATGAGCGATATAGGCGAAAGACCTCGGCCCTGTGGTGATCAAACCTGTCAGATCAGTAATCTCTCCGCTTGAGGTGATTACTACGACCTGCAATAAATAGGAAAGGCCTGGCCTTAGTACTAATTAGGTCACTGAGATCCTCCTGCTTGTTTATAAAGACCGCACAGGAACAAGAGGGGACAGTCACTTGGTTTCCTCTCCACAGCTTGGGATCCTACCTTAGTGGACGTACAGGGATTGAGAATGCCACATTTAACTGACTGTAGTTTCTACAAGATGAGAGACGGAGCTCGCGTTTCCAGCGTAAGGACTTGCTATGTTCTGCTTTGACTTGCGCAAGTCGAGAGCCGTTTGGTGCTTGGTTTAAGGGTAGTTCACCCAGAAATTAAAGTGCTGTCATTATTTACTCACCTTCATGTCATTCCAAATGTCATGTAGGATTTTCATTCTTGTGCAGGACACAAAAGAAGACATTTTGAAGATTTTCGGTTCATATAATGGAACTCAATGGGGTCTAAAAACAACATTGGTGCCCATTGACTTTCATTGCATAGACAAAAAAAGTATATCTTCTTTTGTGTTCCACAGTCCTACAGGACAACATGAGGGTGAGTAAACAATGATTTTTAAGTCAACTGTCCTGCGTATTGTTTTTTTTTTTTGTGGCTGATGTTGGATTATACTGGTTAAAGGGATAATACAACCAAAAATGAAAATTCTGGCATCATTTACTCACCTTAAGTTGTTCCGAACCTGTATGAGTTTCTTTTAACTGTGTAACACAAAAGAAAATATTTTTAAGAATGTTGGTAACCAAACAGTTGACGGTAGCCATTGCCAAAAAAAAATAAAATACTATGGAAGTCAATGGTTACCATCAACTGTTTGGTTACCAAAATTCTTCAAAGTGTGTTCAGCAGCAGAAAGAAACTCATACAGGTTTGGAACAACTTGAGGGTGGGTAAATGATGACAGAAATTTCATTTTTGGTGGTGAAATAACCCTTTAAGTCATTTTAGGGATGTTTTAAGCAGGTAAATGGTGTGATGTGCTTAAAATGAGATGTTGGGCTTGGTATATACTTAAATAAGTGCACATTTGACAAACTGCCTTTTTCTTGCTGGTTTTGGTTGCACAGATGCCTAATGTTGGGAAAAAAGGTGATATGAAAGACACTCAAGTGTAAAGACAATTTATAGACAAATAAGACTTACATTAGCTAAAAATGCAAATTTTCTCTTCTTTTTGAAGGTTCAGAATCACCTGGAGAACTCCAAGTACCACCTCCACCAGACTCAGGCCCAGCAGGTCAAGCAATACCTAACTTTGGGCAGCAAGCTTGCTAGCCAGGCCCACTCGGTCTGCCATCCTCACCCGGGCCAGGCCCTGGGATCGGTGCCAGTCATGCGCAACGGACACATGCCGCCCGTGAGCGACAGCAGCACGCCAGGAAGCCCTGTCACCCTGCTCACGCTGGCCAACAATCACGACAGCGAGGTGAGTACTTCCTGTGATCTCATCTACCTGTGTCACAGTCTGTGTGTGTGTGTTTACTCATCAATAACTTCAAACATTCAGCTCTGATCACGTTGACATTGAAAGGATGGGTCAGCTGCTCTGATAAGAGGTGCTTCATCCTCACAGTCGTCTTTCTGAGATGATCTGTTATTGGATTAGTGGCCCGGTTTTATTCACACGTCTCTCGTTTTACTCTGCATTGACACAATGACTGATGACAGTGAAAATGAAACTCAAAACAAGCAAACAAACATCTCAGATTGACAAATTCAACCACTGCTGACAGAGCACAAAGAGTGTGCTATAATCACTGTTTTCTTTTAGTTTCCAATGGATGAAGTTATTGATGATCTTATTAGCCTTGAAACCGGGTTCAAAGATGGGGGTTTGGATTGTATGGAGCCAGGCATCATAATGCAAAATAATGTAAGTATAAGCCAAGTTCATCTCTTCACTGTGTTGAACTGTTATTAATAATGACCTGTGTATTGGGGTGTAAAAAGTACAGTGAAAATTATAATTATTTTTCTGTTAATTAAAATTAGTCAAAATTTTACTGAACTAAAAGTCAAAATATCAAGTAAAAATCATACAATATATATATATATATATATATATATATAAAGTGTAAAATACATATTGTGAGTTATTAACTCAAAGCAGAACATTAAGTTACATAATAAGTTACATATAATTTTAGAATATTAATATTAATTCTAGAATATGAAGTTCTATATTATTACAAATAATGAATATTTTATCGCTAAAATAATTTTAGTCATGATGACCACTGAAATATGTACTTTGTATGAAATCATAAAAGTATAATTTTTTGAATATTTGTAGAATATCGATAACTATTAAATAATTATCAAGATCAATACTGATATTAAATACTATATTATGTCATTATGTAATTTTAATATATTTAAAAACATTTATAGTGATAGGAAAAACTACAACTAAATAGCTTTTTAAAGCATCATATAAACCTTCAGTAAAGTGTTAACGTAATAAAATGAAAATGACAAAATCAAGTACATTTAAGTACATAAAATGCCCACATAATTAGATGAATAAAACATATCTGAATCCTAAATATAAGCTACATTCGTATATAATGAATTAAACACATTAATAACACAAACATGTGCCAGACTTTGGTATGCTTGTGAAAAGGGGTTTGTCTTTGCGTGAGGTCACACCGAATCCAGCTGAGAGTCAAAGGGGAACGGACGTAAATCTCAGGCTTCAAACAGTGGAACAATACAGATTAGTCTGGTAATGATGTCGGCATGCAGAGAGGTATGTCTTAGAAGAGCCCGGCTATGTTAATGAGTGATTACTCTTCCAAAACAAGAGAAAATAACTAAATGCACGTTCTGCTGAGGAATTGCAATTCAGCTAGAGCCAATGAAAAGCCTTACGTAAGCATGTGGGCACACAAGTGGCCCAAGTATGTGTGAGACCAGCATGAAATTGTTAAGGTCATACTGACGTCTGTAGATGGACAAAGCATCACTTGAGTCGTGATTACAGCAACACCTGAACTCACTGGAGAGGTATGTGATTCTATTGAAAACAATAAAGAGCATGATGGGAACGAATAAGGCGAGGAAGTCGAGAGAGAGAGAGAGAGAGAGAGAGAGAAAGAGCGAATGAGAGTTTTGTATCTGAGTAAGCAGTCAAGCATCGGATTGAGCTAATATCTTTTCTCCCAGTGGACTTGTTCAGAAATGATACCATGCTTAAACGGATCAGTTCGCTCTAATTAGTCATACAGCACGACGCATCAAGCCGCTTCCCCGTGTCAACATATCTGCTAACATGATGGGAATAGATTGAAGCGATTACGACGCGAACAGTCAAGGGGCCCTGGCAATCTTTCATGTTGATAAGCGAGCTCTTTCCCCTCACTGAGATAATGGAGAGCGTGTACGAGCGGAGGAAACACTATAACGCCTGCCGCCTCTGTCTTCCTGTAACGCTCTGACCTCCTCTTTAATCCTGTACACTTCGTTTTTTCATCCATAAGGCTGACAGAAATTGGCTTTCCACAGCTCTGGCTTTCGTGGGATTGGTAGTCAGGGGAGAAAAAAGAAAAAGAAATTTAAATTCTATTCAATTCAGGCTTATTATAGTTAACTAAAACTAATAATAATAATAATAAACTCTAACTTAATCTAAAACTTTAAAAATAGTATCTCAATGATACTAAAATTACACATTCACTATTTAGCCAAAAAAAAATCCCTTGCTTCGCGGCGCCCTCTTTTGTCTCTTTAAGCACTGCATCTTTTTGCTGATTTTCTCTGCTCATTTAAAGCTCATACTGAATCTGCACAAAAATAGTATGGAAACTATTTTTTACTCCTTTTTTACACAACTACAAAGAAACTGCATCGAGTTAGACGTGAAATTTTGAAGTAGAAAAACTGAAAGAGTGCTCTCTAGTAAAATGTGCTCCAATAATCTTTGTTTTATTTACACCTTTGAATAATATTTAATGACAGTGTGCACATATAAGCTCTGCATATATCTAGAATTTAAACACCCTTCATTCATAACATCCTACACATCCTTGTTTTATATTTTACATTTGATTATGCTTTCATTTGGAAAAATAAAGCACTTCCTGCTGAATTCAACACATTTTAATTCTCAAAATCAGTGTAAAATAAGTCGTCAAAATCAAGAGACTCTAACTAAGCCTGTTTAACAAATAGTGTTTGATGTTTTAGGTTTTTACTCTTAATATACAGAAAGTCTTTGTTAAAAACCATGCATGTAACATAAAACACCAAAAATATTACATGTGGCGCAATAAAAGATCACATACACTCAGAAGAACTACACATGGTGAACATTTAATGTCTGTGTGTAAATCTAGACTTACTTTCTCTCTTTTTCCTCTGAAGGTTTCCCTGAACAACAGCATGCTGGAGGTGTACGGCATTGACCAAGGTATGACTGCCCCTCACGGTGGACTGACACCCTCATTGCCCACAAAGCTCTCAGTTAAAATGGAAGTCACAGGTACGGAGCACAGAAGGGCACAGACGCCTGTCCGAGCAGGACCTGTGCTGTTAGCAAAGGCATTTCAGAAAGAAACATGCAGTTTAGTTACACATTAAAGCGAAATAATTTAAGGGCATCTACACCACAAAGATGTGACTGCAGTTTTGAGACAATACATTTTCTGTTGCTTGTGACAGCATTGACAAGGTCATAAGTTTAAGTCCACAAAAATAAAATAAAATAAAAAATGTTTATTTCTTGGGATTTAAACTTATCACATCGTCTCTGTTAGCACCATATTTTACTTATTTTTATAATATATATATATATATATATATTATAATATGTACTGACAAAAACTATTTAAAGTGCAGACTTACTGTCCTATCGTACACCTTATAAATGAAATTTTGGGAAAAAGAAACCATAATCATAACTAAAATATTTGCAAAATATCAATAATTAAAAATTAATGAGCAATAATATATAATATAATTATGTATTTGTAAAATATTTATAAAAGTATTATAAAAACTATATTGTATTGTATTATTGTATAACTGTATTATAAAAATGATAAATAGCATTTCAGTACTTATTTTACAAGATGAATTAGCTGTCTCAAAACTGTAGTGTGCATTTACGTTTATGCATTTGGAATACTTTATTTTTTCATTTCTTATTTCAAATGAATAATATTTTTAATATGATTATTTTTCAATTATATGTTATAATATTATGATACATGTTTTCAAATGTAGCACTACTACTACAACTAAATATGTTCCTCGGGTTAACACTTTAGTCATGGTATAATTTGATGAAACATAATTATCATAGTCAATAGTATAATAGTCAATATAAAGATATGATTAAAAATATGCTGAATCCACTACATAAAAAATGCCAAATGCATACATGTAAATGTAATTTACACAAATATAATAGCTTTTAAAGGTCTATGTAGGCAAGACTATTAAAAATGTAGCGACATTATATGGTCTTCCATTCTGGAAATTTAGGAACAAAACATAAATAAATAAATAAAATTCAAGGGCATACTGTAAATAGATCTAGCAAAGCAAACCCAGACGGGCTCATTCCACATGTGTTATCCCATAAGGCCCGGGCTTTGAAAGCTAAACACAAGCCTGTATGTTTCATGTTATTGTCCAGCTGTCTTATTTTAAGAGTCAGCACGCTCCGTGTTTAGCTCACCATTGTGTTGCTCTCATTCTTCATTATCAATGCTTCAATGAGCGGAATATGGTAGTATGTATTCTTAGCATGATAGACACGGCACAATGCCTCCTTTGTGGGTGCCTTTTTTTCTTATGAATGTCATGCATCAAGTAAAGCTAATTGATTCAGGAAATAGAAAGGATGCCTGCCAGAACTCTTCACTCCGGCAGGAAAATAAGTGCATTACTGTCTTTTTCACATAAGCGTGCTGCACAGCGCTCTTGTTTGGTTACGCGCGGCTCAAATTACCTTATTGAATCAGCAGAAATGAATTGAGAAATCCAATCACTGCTCCCAGTTATATAATTTGGAAGAATGTGAATGTGAATATGAATGCAGAAGCATTTGGCCTCCCTCCTCCTCACCCGCTCCAGGATGTCAGCAGATTGGTTAATCGTAAGGTCAGGAAGGATTAAAAGAAGATACACAGCTTTTCTACATTAAGACAGCGATCTGGTGTTGACGAGTCTGGGGTGAATGAAAACAACTTATTCACACACAAAAAGAGGGCTTGTATTGATTGCATGGCTGCATGTGATGGGTTAACAGAGGTTAGTGTTGTTTTGTGAGTGTTAGGCAGGGGTCAGGAATCTTGAGGAAGTTGCTCAAACTAATGACATTTTTAATCTGGCAGCTTTCTAAAGAATGTGTCAACTAAATGTTCACATTACCTTTGGATATACATTTATTAGTTTCTGCAATAACATTCCCATCTTTTCTTCTCTTACAGAACACGACACCAGAGTCCTGGCCAAAGAAAGACAGAAAAAAGACAACCACAATCAAAGTAAGGGGTCTTTACATTTAAAAAATGGTTATTTAACCCTTATGTTCTGTTAAGAGGCCCTGTAAATGCTTCCAAAAGTACTTCAAATTAGTTAAAGGGATACTTCACTCAAAAATGAAAATTCTGTCATCATTTACTCACCCTCGTGTCATTCCAAACCTGTACGAGTTTCTATCTTTTGTTGAACATAAAAAAAGTATTATGAAGAATGTTGGTAACCGAACAGTTGACAGTAGCCATTGACTTCCATAGTACTTTTTTTTCTCCATACCATGGAAGTCAATGGCTACCGTCAACTGTTCGGATACCAACATTCTTCAAAATATCTACTTTTTAGTTAATGATGATAGAATTGTCATTTTTGGGGTGAACTGTCCCTTTAAGTAAAAGGTTGATACTTTTCCTAAATTTCCAAGAAACTATTGTTAACAAAAATGAACAAAGACTGTCTATTTTGATTATTTTATTGTTTTTTTTGTGTGGTGTGCTTTAATGGGGCTCAAAATGACTCCAAAATGAAGCAAAGTTGCACATTTCTGAAAAATGCTTGGTTGCTTTGTGATACAATAAATATTCAATAACATTTGTCAAATGGATCCTGACTAGGTCAGAGAAAATATTCTTTAATATTCTGAGGAGAATAAGGTTAACGTTATTTTATTTTAATTTATTTTTAACGACATTCTCAACAAAATATGAGGGTTATATATTTAATTTCATTATTTATATTTAATAATACACCATTCATACTTTAATTTAAGAAAGCATGCATTTTTTATTAGTCATTTATATTTAATATTAATATTAGGTTTGTGGTGTATGACATACTTTGTTCTCTCAATTGCCAGTTGAAAGACGACGGCGATACAACATCAACTACAGGATCAAGGAACTCGGAATACTGATACCGAAGTCAAATGACCCGTAAGTTAAAATCAAACTCTAAAAGTCTGAGAAAAGAACAACAAAAAAAAAAACAATCACTTCAGAGATAGACTCATGAATACAGGGCAAAATGACATTGAAGTAGAGAGAAAATGACAGCACAGTGCTCATTTCTCAAAGAAATACTTACAGAGCGAACAGACCCCCATCTGAATGATGAAAATGAGGTTCAAGGCAAAGTATAGAGCATTTGAACTAAAGTTTAAGCACAACTGAACCCAGAGATGAAGTACAGTGCAGACATGAGGTCCATTGCCCCGGCTTAATTGAACTTTTTATCGAATTTAAATGGAAGACTAGTGCTGTCACCTTGACATTAACACAAGATAAAAGAGATTATTAGCTGCGATCAGGCCAACATCTTATTCCAAAGAAAGAGACAATTTCACGACACTTTCCTCCTTTTAAAAAGTAATGGTATCGGGAATGACTGCACTTTACTTCGGCTTCCGAAGTCCCATTTTTTTCTACCTCTTCCGACACCTATTTTTGCTCAGGGATTAATTTTACCGTACAAGGAGCCGTAGAATGGTCTTTCTGCAGACGTGCTTAACTATTCCATTAAAATTCCCATTTAAAGGCAAGGTAATGTCCGAGAATGAATAATTGGCCATGTAAATCACAGTTTCTTAGTCCTGGGAAAAAAAGGAGACCCTTGTGAGGCTTTTCTCTGTGTATGAAAGTTCTGCTGATGCAAAGGCGGTGTTGAGAAAGGTTATCTTTTACGTTTTTCTGGCAGTGATATGCGCTGGAACAAAGGGACGATCCTCAAGGCCTCGGTGGAATACATTAAGTGGCTGCAGAAAGAGCAGCAGCACGCTCGTGATCTCGGGAGCCGACAGAAGAAACTTGAACAGGCCAACAGAAGACTCCTGCTACGAATCCAGGTAAAGAGACAAAAAGAACAAGAGAACGAGGGGAATATGGCCATGAGAGAGAGTGCCAATGAGATGTAGACATGAGAGACGGCAAGAAAAAGATGGTTGTAGGAGTGAGCGACAAGGAAGAACATTAAAGAGAGGGATGCAACACAAAACAAAGGAATGAAGTGCTGAAAAAAGACTAGCTTCCATTTTTTAAAAAGTAGAATATAATATCTTTCTGAACTAACAGATGAAAAATGGAGCATTTATCTGAAACAAGAACATCTAAATTGGGCTGACAGAATTGAATTAACCTTAATTTTATAATAAACACTGAAAAAAAAAAAAAAAAAAATTATATATATATATAATTCGTCGTTTATTTAATCAGTGAATCATTTAATTTTCGTCAACTAAAATTTGTTTCCATTTTAATTAGAGTAAAATTGAATAAAATGAAGAAATGTTGGCCAATTTAAGAATATTTTTGCCAAAAAAAACCCTTGTAATGGTTGAAGCTCAAGGTCAAAAGTTCAGATATTATAAATGTATAAAATATGTAAAATACTTGGTTTTCTTTTTCTTTTTAAAGATATAAATGCTATTTTCACCAACTAAAATTAGATGCCATTTTAGTCCAGGTACAACTGTTGTTTATTTGATCAGTGAATCATTTAATCATGTAAACAAAGTGATTCTCTATAATGAATTGGGCTTCCTACCATTAAATAAGAGCATTTAGGAGGCCATGTTTAATTATTGCCTAAACTTGCTCTGCAAAATGTTTGGACATGGTAAAATGCGGTGAAAATACAGAGATATAGTGTTAGGTTTTGATACTCTCTGTAAATGTAGCTTGTCGCTGGAAAAAAGCTGTTTGAAAACAGCCAAATGACTGCCACTCTATTGACAAATATAGTTTATTTAGTAGTATCAATACAATAGCAGCTCAAACCTGGCCTCAAATATACTTTATAATTGTAACTAGTGGTTTTAACTGGTCTCTTGATCACCATCTAAACCAGCTTAGCTTGAAAACAAAGGTACAAAAACAGCTCCCCATGTGCCTGACAGCTGAGCGGCCTGGACTGCTCCTACTGATGTTTGTAACCGCCTTTCCGGCCCGCTTTGAAACATGGCGAGCTGAGGTAATTACCTGATTAATAAATAGCAGCTACAGCTTCGTCAGGAGCGGAATGGGCCTGGAATTAGATTATGAGGGCTAATAACTTTGAAGAGCTGGGCTCCTCGTCTGAATTTATGCATTACATTTTCACGGTATTGACATATTCGCAGACTGCGCGCGAGTCTTCTTCACACATGTGAAGACATCGCAATTAGCCCTCAAAGTAATTACCCTGAGGCTCCCTATCCAAAAGCTAATGCTAATAATGCCTCAATTGAGTGTCTGAAGATACCCACGTTAAGAGGCAATGCAATAGCTCATTTAAACTGTCTCTGCTACAGATAATGTATGGGAATAATAAAAAGAGGAAAATATGAGGCCATAGCTGTTAGTGTAGACACATTTGCAAAAGTGTCTAAATGTTAAATGTTATTTTCGTCAACTAATATTAGTTGCCATTTAAATCAGAGTAAAAGACACAAAAATGAATACATTTTGGCCAATTTAAGAATATTTTTACCCCCAAAAAATATGATGGTTTATCTTAAGGCCAAAATGTCAGATACTGTATTTCTAAATGTATAAACTACGTAAAATATTTGGATTAATTTAGTTTTTTTTAAATATGTAAATGTTGTTTTCATCAACTAATATTAGTTGCCATTTAAATCAGCGTAAAATACACTAAGATGAATACATTTTGGCCAATTTAAGAATATTTTACCAAAAAATATGATAGTTGCAGCTTAAGCCCAAAACGTCAGATATTATAAATGTATAAAATATGTAAAAAATTATTTCTAAAGATGTAAATGTTATTTTCACCAGCTAAAATTAGATGCCAAGTAAAACCGACTACAATGAATAAATATGATGTTGAAATGTTGAGCATTTACTTTTACTTTACTTTTAGTCATTTAGCAGACGCTTTTATCCAAAGCGACTTACAAATAAGAAAAAGTAATTATAAATACTATATATTTATTTATACATTTAAGAATACTTTTGCCAAAAACCTTCGCAATGGTGGCAGCTTAAGCCCAAAGGTGTGGGTAAGTTAATAATTATGCGTCACACACTGCTTAGCTGCCCTGTTTTAATGGGAAGCCCTGCTGGCTGGACATTACCTCGGAATATAGCATTGTGATGCATGAGTTTTTGAAGTTGAATGCATCCCTTCATGTGTTTATGGCACATAAACTCCCTATTGGGGCTGATGAAGGCCTAGAGCAAAAGAAGAAGAAGGGAAGAGACCAAATTAGAGTGTACTCTATTATTTTTATGGCCAGTTCATCTTTAACCCACCTGCCTGTGTGTGTTATAATTGGCAGGAATTGGAAATCCAGGCTCGCGCTCATGGTTTGCCCAGTATGGCTGCTTCTATAGGAGCCGCTGAACTGTCATCACACCTCCTAAAGCAACAACAGCTGGTCACACCGGCCCCTCCGAGCACCCAGGCCCCGCCGCAGCCAGGCCAGCCACCCGTCTACCCTCAGGAGGACATGAGGAACCCAGAATACACTCAGCGGGCACCCTTACCGGCAGCCATGGTTGCGGGGAACGCCGGAGAACAGACCGACGGCTCCAACACCTTCTCCGATCCTCTCTCCCACTTCACTGACTTCTTCTGCAGCACCTTGAAAGAAGAGCACCGGCTGGACGAGATCTTGATGGACGACCCTCTCTCGCCCTTCGGGACTGACCCGCTCCTCTCCGCCGGATCGCCCGCCGCGTCCAAAGGGAGCAGCTGCAGGAGCAGCTTCAGCTCAGAGGAAGCAGACGAGCTCTGACCGTCCAGACGCTGGCCTGTAACACTGTGTAACTGACCTCCCAGTTCCGTTGGATTACAAAGACGACGAGAATCTTACTCCAATGTTGAGTCAGACACATTAAAAAAGGGAGATTGACTGATTGATCTACTGACATTGACCTAAAAGACTGTCTATACAGCAATAACACTGGTTACGTATGATCACTGGATCACCAACTGTATATTTCTGAAACTTAATGGCATTGTTGAGATGGACCAGTTTAGAGAGAGATCTTTTTGTGCCTTGTCCAAAGCAGGCTAACTTTATTACCACTGAGACCAGAAGCAATGCAGACGTTATTATGCTATAGGCAAAAAAAACCCTAACGCATCTTTCTATATTTCATACATAATGTATTTTTCCAGAAACATACTGTTCATGTATTTATGTTTTAATCCCTGTATTCTTAAACATTTCTTAATCTAACTTGTTACTTTTTATATATAACTCTAGGGGTGTGGGAAAACACAATAAACCCCTTTTTGATAAACTGAACACATTGTCTCACATTTCATTCATATCCAAAGTTTCAGTCGAGGTCCTAACTGTATAAAGCCTACTGTATTATATTTGATATGCAAATCTCTAAAGCCTCAAAATAATCAACTTTACTAAAAAAAAACAACTTTTGCACTACATGCCTTTTGTCATCTGATTGATAGTTTATACTTTTTTAGCAAATAAAAGGCCTTAATATAATTCTAAAAACATCCCCCTTTTTGCCGATATTTATGAAGTAAACACAACTTTTATATTGTTAGTATCATCATTAAATTGCACGGCATTATATGTTTTGCCCCCACAATAAAAACTACAGTATCATTTTAGGGTGGTTGTGAACACACACTGCCAACACACATTTCAGTTCAAACAACTTGTAAAAGTGCATGTAGCATTATATGACCCCTTTAAATAATAACACTGATTGTAATAAATTAAATAAAGTGACTTACAAACTTAAAAATATCAATTTATAGAGTAACTGATACTCACAAAATCTGCAGAGATACCACTTAAAATAACTTTAAACATTGACAAGCCATGTATTATAAATGCTGCATGTCTTAGAAAAATCGTTCATGTTACACACTATTACATGTAAAGAGAATTCATTAGAATAGAATATTCAAATATTATTCTAATCAAATAATTAATAAGAACAAAGGGTGTTTAATTGTGACCGATCAGGGATGTCAGCAGGACTGCAAGGCTCGTACTGATACGAGGTGATCGTAACGTCCCCAGGTGACCAGACTCTGCCACATCACTACACAGCCTTCCCATAATCCTCTGGGGCCGAGCCTCCATTTTTGTGTTTATAGGACCACACCCAGCAGTATTTCACAAACTCCCACATCACTGGCCAGAGAGCGCCGAATTAACCACGAAGCACAAAGAGATGAAAAGCCTCCAGCTGGGGCAGCGCTATAAAACCCCTGAATGTGATTTCCAGAGATCGAATGAATTGAACCAGATGCCAAAACATAACTTCAAACAAATTGACTTCCAATTATTTAGACGCACACTTCCAGATGTGCCGCAGATGCAGACGGGGAGAGCGAAGGTATCTCAGGCCCGCGCTGCGCTTTATCCCACAATAAAGATGGGGTACGGTGGAGTGTGTTTTAAATCACTGGGATCAGGGCAGGATGTTGAGACGGCCGGTGCGGATGTGGAGACGAGAGAGTGTCATTAGGACAAAGTGAACTGACAGAGTTCCAGACAACCAGAGAGAGAGAGAGAGAGTGAGAGTGTTTTGGAGGTGCTGGAGAACAGTCATCTAGCAAAGACATTTCTTTAATGCTAATTTGCCTCCTGCCAAACCTTCATTCTGGAAATGAAATCACAGGGAATCAGAGGGAAACACTCTGCTCTGGTTTTCTAATGCATATACATAAGTGCATATTAATTCACAAGTTTACTTACATTTACTAGCACATGTGTGACGTAAATGCACTGAAACACTAACTTACACATGTTCCTTTTGCAAATATACCATAATGAATCTGTTCTGAAACCACCATAAATAGCAACATTCAACCAATACATGGTTGTCAGTGGCTGATGTAGATACGGATATCTGGAAAGCAGGGCCGCTACAAACCAACTACAAAATTTAAACATTAAATGTATATACACACTTGTAGATATGTGTTTTATACAATGTACTTATATAGTAATATGTGAAAAAGGGAATAGATAGATAGATATAGTATATATATATATATATATATAAAGAGAGAGAGAGATTTTATGTCATTGTAATTATCATCATGATATATACTAATTACTATTTAATAATGATTTATACACACACTTTATATATAAAAAGTTGTATGTGAAATAACATTAACAAATAAACATGATTAAAATGATTAAATTAAAAAAAAAATCATTTTCTGCTAAAATCCTTGTTATTATCATAATCACACTAATCATTATTTAAAAGTTGTATGTGAAAACATTAGAACATTAACAAACACGATTAAAACGATTTACATATGTTATAATCCTTGTCAATCTTAATCATACTAATCATTATTTAAAAAGTTGCATGCAGTAAACAATAATGAAAAATAATAATAATAATTATTTTTAATATTATTATGATTAAATAAATAATGGTATAAAATTAGATAACTGTGTGTGTCCTAAATATTAAATACTAAAATTAAATGAAATAAATAATGGTATAAAAATAAACTATGTGGCATTGTGATTAAAAAAGTGATTAACTTAATATAAATTTGTAGAAATGTATAGTAACGTATACTCACAAAATCTGATGTGATGGCAGAAGCTACAGAAATTGTTTATAATCTTTTGATGATGTTGCCAGCAGATTTCGGGATTTGCACTGTTCGGCTAAGACTCAAAAAAAAGGTCAAATATCAGCTAATTATCCATTAATGGACTGTTTAGTGAAAAATATGACTATTAATGTACAGCTTGTTTAACAGAACTTCAAAATAACCCACATCTTATGCTGACTGATATCTGTCCCAGCGCTGTCAGATATCCAGTGGCCCTGTGGGAGCCCTGTATATTTTCTTTATGCTTAATATCTATAATTGACCAGTGCAAAGTGCAAAGCATTCATTCCATTATAAGCAGTAACAGTGTGTTTGGGGAGGCCGAGCTGGGAATTCTGAAAGGGTCCACAGGGGCTCTTTAACTCGAGACCCTGTGCCGGACTATGCTAATACGCCAGCGGTCCATCAGTCTCTCCTCATAACCTCTGATAATCTGAGTGACCTTGGTGGGGCTACGGGTGGCACCTGTGATTGATTTGTAATTCAAAATGAGAGCGACAGTTCTGGCAGCGAGGGCCGCGTAACCGAAGTCCTCTCCTTCCTAAACACTGCAGGGAAATCAAGAAAATAACATAAGCGGGAGTGAGATATTAATCCTAGATACACTGCCGTATGAGGTGTGGGAGAGTGTGTGAGTGTGTGTGTGTGTGTGTGTATGAACTGAGAGTGTGTGTTCATACAGTGGTGTGGGTTTCAGATGCTCGTTATCACGCCGGGATAATTGGCGCTTGTGTGGGTCGGCCCGTTTGACCAGGACTTTGTGCATTATTCATCTCCAGGCTTGCAGCGGGCCGTCGTCACGCCCTTTAGAGAGAGACTTATTTATTATTAATGGATAATTGTTTATTAAATGCAGAGGCTTGACCCTATTATGCCTATTACAGCCTGAGCAGTATACACTCGCCGTTTGACCTACTCGAAAGATGTGATATGGGGCCTACAGCTGCGGGACAGAAGGGAGGTATGGGACGACATGCTGATGAAGAGGATGATAGGGAATGAGGAAGAAAGCGGAATAACAGGTGCAGGGTCAAAATGGAGTCAGGGTTACATATTTATAACTGAGTTAATGCTGTTTTCGAGGGTCATGTGCTTAACTCCGAAAGGCAGCCAGGTTGGGATATCAGTTTTCAGCCTAAACACTCAATTATAAAATGTATGTTTTAAAAAAAAGTATCTATTCATATCTTAACATTTGGACATTTACAATGAAAAACTGGTATCACAATACAAACTGTCCTTTTATTAATAGCATGAATATAAAATATAAAATCATTTTTATATACAAATAATATAAAAATGATATTTAAAAATGATATTCTCAAAAAAGTCAAAACATTAATACTACAATAACAGAATACAATATAAATATTAATAACATAAATATAAAAAATGTCATTTAAACGATGTTATTCTCACAAAATAGTGAAAACAATAATAAAATATAATAAAAAATATGAATATTGAATGCTATAATACAAAAACTAATATTATTTATTATATATAAATTGCATATTATTATAAATAATAAATAATATTAAATACAATAATAATAAAATATATAACTATCATTTTATATATTTATAAAATTATTAAAAGATTATTATTACATAATACTAAACCAATAATACAATAGTATAACAATTATTATTATATTATTATTACATTGTACAAAAGTCCCTTCAATGAATGTAATAAGTGACTTGTTTTATTTTCAATATATTTCTTTCATTTGTCTTTCTGCATAGGTGTGGTCATGGGTAAAGGTTGTTGTTTTTTCTTGGATAGTAACTAAGTTATTATAACTGTAAAAAATTATAAATTAATGATATGTTTTAATGGTTCTTTGTATGGGTCACTTTAATTCCTTTCAGCTATAATTGTTTCATCCTAATTAACGGAAATGTCACTTAAAATGGTCGTTGTATGTATCAGGAGACCGGATCTGTTTAGTGTGTGTGATATTTTAACACACTATTCAGGGAGCACCAGCCACTAGAGGTCAGTGTTGGAGCAGAGTTAGCTCGACTGAACACAGCCCATAACATTTCAAAACAACTCCTGCAGCCACACACAACCTCACTGATTGTTTTCATTCAACACCGATTAAAGCTGCACCATAAGCAATCACTAAAAGCTTAAAATAATTCTTACAAACAAGAACATGGGTATTTGACTCTCAGGAAAATTACTGATATCCCAGGAGGAATTTGATGGAACTACTTGAGAGCATATGAAAAAAAAAATTAATTCTTATCAGTATAAATAGAATAAAAAGGCAGTTACGCAGAGAACACATTTTCCATTTGCCTTTTAGTCAGCAAACATACTCTTACAATTTATACAAATCTGCGACAGTGTACGTTCAGTAAAATATCTGCCAAGGACTTCAATAACACCCAGGAGTGTGACAGAAATTAAACAGCCTTATTAGAATTTACACGTGCTGAAGAAAACATGAGAGACTGTGTGGGAGAAAGCACATATGGATCCAGAGAGAAATCGGAGCACAAGTGTTTAATTGTGCTCAAGCGTGGAGGGCGAGAGCATTGCTTTACTTTTTGTCTTTCGGTGCAACGAACGACAGATTTACTCGACCTGACTTGTGATGTGCTATTAGCAGATTCACATATTGCATGATAAAAATCAATTCAAGCTCGTATTTGGTAAAGAGGACTAAAATATTGTAGAAGTTGTTACAATCAGAAGGTGGGATATTATTTCTTTCCTTCTGTTGTGCTGGAAGGTGATTATCATGAAGTGTGAGGTTGGAGGGATGGAGGATTTGTGTGGAAGAAATGACACTTCTGAGGAGCGTTTCGATTCAAACACCCTCAAATTTTAGCCTGATAAAAGAAGGATGAATAAGAACTGTAATTGAAAGGATAGCAATCCAAATAAATCCAGTTGAAATGCAATTATTGTTTTGTAAATAATAATAATAATCTACACTGTTAAACATTCTCTCTCTATAAAAAAAAAAAGAATCTAAATGAAAAATTAAAATGTAGGCTTTCTCCAACTCTATATACATACAGACAATATCAATAATAATAATAATAATATTATTAATAATAATATCTACAGGCCATTAAAATCTCTCTATATAAAAATCCATTAAAAAAATACAGGTAGTTATTCTCCAACTCTGTACACATATACAAAATAATAATACGAAAAAGAAGTAAAAATGAATTCTAATTTTATATTTTAGACTATTTTTGTTTTAATAATAATAATAATAATAATAAGCGAAATACTATAAGATTGGTTGTATGACACCTAAATGATTTTCTATTTCTCATATTCTAATATACTTTCAGTGTAGAAGTGCTTTAGTAAATCTCTCAAATCCTTATCATTTATGAATGCCTTCAAAAGGAGCACTTGATAGCTGTGTGAAGCAGCTCTGTGTAACTGTTACAGTAAGCAGCTTCAGTAAATAACAGCAGCGCATCTAATACGATGTGTTGTGGATTAGCCCGGCTCAACCAGAGACGCGCTACGAGACAAACGCAACAGCCGTCCCGCAAAACGCTGCTCGCAGGATCCCTCTGAAATAAAGAACAAATGAGAGATAATTATGGCCGAAGGAGCAGAGGTGGGGGGTTGGTTACACTCGCATGCAAATGCTGCTTTGTTGCTTGCCGAGCATCCTAATACCCTGAGAATCAAATACCTTCCTTTTTTTCCACATTATGGAATTTGTCATGTTCAGTTGGAGCTGTCATATTCAAAACTGTGTGCGCTAATGTGTGTAATCTGCTTTGCAACACATCAATTATGATGGATATTCCTCTAGCGGAGGTTTTTCTCTTTTTTCTTCCTTGCGTTCCTCTCGGTAATCACTCCACACTTATTAGGAAGCCTGTTTGGTAAATAATGATCTTCACTGAAGGATGCTAAACGCAAGAGTTTCCAAGTAAACGTATTTGCACATGAAAATTTGTGTGTACTTCTGTGTGTATACCAAAATTTGAATGCTCAAACCTGAGCAGTTTTCCTTTTTCTAACAATAACTATTTTTTACCAGGGAACTGTGCTGTATTGCTGTACATGTACACCTACCCAGAATGCCTTGCTCAAATGTCCACCCACCCTACAATTGAGCAGTGCTGCTTTTGTATTGGTATTATTTTTTTCCAGCAATAATTTCTCACAATTCAACACTCCTTCACAATTTAGAGTTGCAAGACTGTCTAGTTAATGTACCATTTAAATTAAATTTAAATGTATAAGTGAAATGCATATGCCAAAGAAACTAGTTGAACAAAATGTCAGGATAAAAAGAAAAAAAAAATGTATATAATACATTTATATCAGGGTTTTTAATAGTTATCCGATACCAAAATTAAAACCATTAACTTTTTTTTAAAAAATAAATTAAATATAATTAAAAATGAAAACTTTTTATTTCATCTCTCAATTTAATTTAGTTTAAATTGACGTACTAAAAGAACTAAACTGAGGGAAAAAACATATACATACATATATATATATATATATACACACATATATCTATCTATCTATCTATCTATCTAATCACTTTTAAATAACATTTAATAATAACATTATTTTTATGGATTAAAAAAGAAATAATAATAAAAAAAAGATTTTCAAAATGCTTACTCAAAAAAAGTATACCACACACAAAAAATTCACCTAATATATCAATGTCTCTTACCTGCATACCACCCCAAAAATGACAGACTGCTCACCGGAGAGAAAGAAAAGAGGAAAAAAAGATTGTGCGAGTGAGAGAGAGTGTATGAGACTGAGTGAGAAAGAGAGAGAGAGTCGTAATACCTCCATCAGCCTTCAGTGTAGAGGTGATAAAAGTGAGCTCTTAAAAGCAGCGTGGCTTCTTTCACCAAACAACAGAGGCCTGTTTGTTCACCGATACACCTGACACTGTGACTCCTCACAAATAAACACGTTTCAGTGAGGCCTCACCTCTCGCTCTGACTCTTTTCCGCCTGTTTCCCCTGCAAAGCTCCGTGAAGGGATGAAGAGAGGCTGCAGTCGCCGCAGCCAATCGCATGTGAGACGCCGCACACCTCAGCACAAACGGGATGTGATGATGGAAATCTGCCCACCGCCAGATTCTTGTACAGCTGAAGAGAGCTGAAAAAGTGGGTAGACGTCAAAAACACATAAAATGCATGTATTATATATATATATAAAAAAAAGAGAGATTTCATTATTCAAATCAAGAATGAATTAAATGTCATTATTTTTCTGCTTTCTCAAACTCTTCTGCTACCTCGTCTATAAAGTAATAATACATTCAATCAATTAAAACACAATTAGCATTAAAACAAGGCATAGATACAACAAGATATAGTGTTCATCATTTTATATAATTTTAATTTCTTTTGGGATATGTACCATGGTTTAAGTTCTCAAGTCTTTTTTATAGTGATCTTTTTTTATTAACATCAACATCAAGATTGAAGTTATTAAATTACTATAAGAGTGCTGTGACTGGCCACCATTTATTTTAAGTTTCCCTAATCTTTCTGCCTTCATTTTAAATGGTCCTGCTGTGTGACGAATGCATTTTTTAAAAGTACAAATATTCCATGTAGTTTCTTAATTAATATGAGGTCATAAAGTGACATGAATTATAATTATATAATAATTAGCATAATGCTGTTTAAAATGGTTTTGGAAGATCTAGAATGTCCCACTACACTCTCAGAAAAAAGGTACAAAGTTGTCACAAAGCTAAAAGGTACATCTTTGTACCTTATTTACCCCTAAATGCTACATATTAGTACTTTAAAAGTACATATTTGTATCTAAACATATACATGATGATTCAACTTCCCAATAATTTACCCAAATACCACAGTACATCATTAAGTATCATGGTATTACTATCACTGTACCATGGTACCACCATATCTTTTTTTTTTTTAAGAAAACCACATATGTGACCCTGGAGCACAAAACCAGTCTTAAGTCGCACATATGACAGAACAGAAAAAACATTGTGACAGTAGATTATCTTTAAATGGCTGTTCTGTATTTGGGCTTGTATAAATGAGGCTCTCCATCTCCTTCCCTCACTTGGCGCTGTAACCTGGATCAGTCCTGGCAGTGTAAAGCAACTGAATGATGGATATCTGAAACTCTAGAGCTCTGAACTGATCACAGTCAGATAGGATAGTTATTAAAAAACAGGCTCACAGGAATGACTGTGGTGAATAAAGAAGTCCAAGAAGACTGGCACGTCTTAATTTCTTTCAGATCTGTAGCTTGAGGAGAAGAATTTAAAATTGATTTAATGTGCAGCACATACTGTGGCTCCAATAACTATTTGCAAACGTAAGGCACACCTATAAAGGTCTGAACATCATTGTGTAACTTTAGAAAAAAAGAAACCCAATGTAATTTATTTAACACTTATGTTGTGTTCTAATCATTTTGACCCGCAGAAGATTTTCTTTTCTCCCTAAAATACTATTTAACATTATGGCATTGGAATAAAGCCTACGGACCTTACATACACACAAAATATAACAAGCCCCAATAGAATATTAGCCATTTATTAGTACTAATTAAGCACAGATTAATGCCTTATTCTACATCCCTAATCCTACCCAAAACCTAAACTTAACAACTACCTTACTAACTATTAATAAGCAGCAAATTAGGAATTTATTGAGGGAAAAGTCGTAGTTAATAGTGAATAAGTGTTCCCTATTCTAAAGTATTACAGATCATTTTTTTACTGATTTTTCCCCCTCACCTTGTTACACTTGAGGTGTTCCCAGTCAAAAATGACCGGCCCACAAAAAAATGCTTATAAATTTCTTTTTATCACCAAATATTGGATTCAATCTTTTTATCAAGTTGTATTCTTTCAATTAACACAGGTTTTGTATTTCTTTTTTGATCTGACTGATCATAGGTCTCACTGGTCTGAGTTTATGCACCTCAGTTTTTGAGTGAATATTGCCAAAAATATCCACAAATTATGCTTTTTTTCACTCCAAAACTGAGATCAAGCTCAGATCAATGAGACTTATGACAAATCAGTTTGAATATTTGGCAATAATATAGAATATATAGCATTACAAGAAATTTGACCAAATTAAGTGTTTAGCTCTAAAAAAATAAATAAATCAATTGCAATCAAAACATTAGGCAAAAAAGGAAATGTGTTAGGTTTTAAATTATAATAAATAAATAAATAAATAAATAATATACTGCAAGACAAATGTATTTGGACAATTTGTAATTGTCAAACATTTTTAAGTGTCAAAATACTTTTTAGGGCCCTTTCCTCTGAATGAAACATCAATTCTATGCCAATCTTCTATGGCTTCTTTCCAATGTAACTGTATTGTTTTGAAGATTCCCATTTTCCTGTGGTTTTCTCAGCCAAAAATAAAATAAAAACAGGATATGAAGAAATCACACATGTTCCCCAGAGAACAGCCCTCTCACCTGCTAATCAGTTGAACTTGGATATCGACGCACCTGTGGGGGGAAACAGGGGGCCGCAGTACTCAAGGTAAGCCGTTCCACACAGCTGTGAAGGGGACGTGACACACCTGTGGATCAGCGATAGGAAAACATAAACTACATAGCATCTAAAGACAGATATGTTTTCACTGAGCTCACCAGGATCGAGCATATGGAGCACGCAGAAAATGCCTAATTTTATCTAAGCAGACAGCTGATGACCTGCGCATAAACACTTCGTAACTGCAAAAGAAACATGCGGTTCGCCGCAGACAGCACGCCATAACTGAGATGCCTAAAACAGCTTCAGAAGATGTAAACCCAGCACTTTTTTGACTTTTTTTTTTTATCTAATGCCCAACAGTGTTTTGAAACGGGACCTCTCAGACCAAACGGTTTAATCAGAAAAGTGTTTTACTTCAAATCAAGCAATATGTTCCTTCTCCTACAACAACCTGCTAAACTAAATATAGCATGTGGCCTGTGGTGTCCGTGCCTCATAATTCAGTCTGGATCGCTCTTGCAGACAAACACAGAAATGTTATTTTCACAGGTTCCTTATCACCCATCCGTGTTGCAGGATTTAGCGCTAAACTAACACCCGCAGGTCAGGTGGCTTCGCTCAGTAAACAGCTCGTATGTTAAGAAAGATGTTATGCTCCTGTCAGAGTGGCCACACCAGGTGGAGCCGCCAAAGTCACTCGTGTTTTGATATAAACCAACTGCCGAGCACCGATACCTGTTTAGTCTGAGGAAATCAGCCAGAGCAAACAAATACATCTCGGGCCCTACTAACACTGCCGCATCTGACAACCATTAACCATGTATCAATGGATGAGAGAGAGAGAAAGAGAGAGAGAGAGGGAGGGGGGGGGAGCGAAGATTTAAATTGGCCAGATCTAGTTTCACAGCTAGTAAATAAACGGAGATCCAGGCATGATCCTTCATTAGTGATGGAGGGGCCCTGGAATGTTAACGGAAAGATGCACACCTGCACTAAGGGGCCACAGTCACTCCACTACAGTAGACTTCAGCCGATCATCTGAAACACTGGAAACAAACAGCTGAATTTCATTATTTCACACTAAACTGAATGCATTCTGTAACAGGGGCCACTGACTCTCATGTAAATTATTTCATTATACACTAAAATTTTGATAAAAAAAAAAATCATTACTCCAGTTTTCAGTCACATGATCCTTCAGAAATCAGTCTAATATGCTGATTTGGTGCTCAAAAAACATTTAATAATATCAGTGTTGAAAACAGTTTCACTGCTTTTTTCAGCTTTCATCTTTCACTTGGATGTTATAAGTTGCACTGAGTAAATACAGCTGGATAAAATAAAAACTGTCCTCTTCATTTCAGGTTGCAAAGCAACAAAATGTGATTATTTTAAAGCCTGTAGTCCAAATGGTGCATTATAATGCACTAAAGTTTGATCAACAGTAACAGGAATCATTGCAACATGCATTGAGAGAGGACTGCCAAACTTTCACTGCCAGAATAAAATAACAATTGTGAGTCAATAACATCCCCTTTTTGAATACAACAGACCAGATGAGTGCATCAGGACTCATTTAACAAAAACATGCCCTGGATTTGATTTCCACTCAGTTCAGCACAGTTCTTTGCTGATGAGAAATTTGCTGCGTTAAGCGATTCCAGAGAGCCAGGGCGACTGAAGCACACTCAAAACACAAGGAGGGTCTCCTGGGAACGCTAAATTGTTACAAAGCAAGGAAAGGCTTTTGCATTGATGGCTGAAAAGTGAAAGGCGCACATATTGGTAACAAGGCCCTCCAGAGCAAGCGTCTACATCAACACAAAGCTAGAGAGAGCAGAAAAGAGCGAGACAGACACGAAGGCGAGAAAAGGTGGCTCTGCGCTTGTTTCAATTGGCACACCTGCTTTGAAAAACTTGGCTCAAATAGAGAGGTCTAAAAGTTAATTACACCCTCGGTATGGCCAAGAGAAATGTTGCTAACTGACGTAACCTGATAATAATTTCAATTTTGCTGACAGTTATAAACTCATCAAGTTGCAGTCTAGGGCTTGCACAAAGAACGCCTGTGTCTTCAAATTCAGTCCCACGACTAATTCACTGCCACTCTTGACTGTCTAAATTAGCGTCTTAAATTATAGTACGAAATATTACAGACAGCCATTGTGTGTGTGTGTGTGTCTGTAGATTTCTTTTGGACTGAGAGGACAGCTGAAGGTCACGTAGACATTGAGGCAATCACCCTAATGAAAACAAACGAGGGAGAGTCTGCTCGCTTTCTCCGTAATCAAAACACATCAGCCAAAGAGATAAAGAGAGAGATCTAAAGGGTCAGTACCTCAGCATTGTTCTTTAATTTACTGTTTCCAGTTCAGGTCCACTCGAGGGGAGATTTAAAGGCACGTGGAAACAAAAGAGGCTGAGAGAATAACTCCAGCACAAACACAGAGGCTGGAGACTTTACAAGCACAGATGAATTACGACCTCGTCTTTAAATAAGAGAGAATGATGCACAAACGCACATGAACAAGTGGAGTTTTGGGTTAAAGACGTTTGGGTAAAAAACAACGGTGATAGTGTGGCATAGTGTTGAAAAACACCATCTAATACTAATATGAGTTTTGTGGGGTTTAGTCTGTTAGCTTTCACGCTAATACACTCTTAAAAATAAAGGTGCTTCACGATGCCATAGAAGAACCTCTTTGTCTAAATGGTTCTATAAAGAACCTTTAACATCCGAAGAACCTTTCTGTTTCATAAAAGGTTCTTTGTGGCGAAATAAGGTTCTTCAGATTATAAAAAGGTAAGAAAGAGATGGTTCTTTAAAGAACCTTTGTCTGAATGGTTCTTCTATGGCATCGCTTGAAGAACCAAAGAGATGGTTCTTTAAAGAACCTTTGAATGAATGGTTCTTTGTGAAACCAAAAATGGTTCTTCTATGGCATCGCTGTGAAGAACCTTTTAAGCACCTTTATTTTTAAGAGTGTATATACACACACAAATACTCCTAAAATGTGACTAAACTGTTAACTTAACTAGCAAATATACACAAAATCTACAGCCTTTATAAAATATCGATGACTTATCCTGCACAACAAAGAGTTTTGTCCAATCAAAAGCTTTCAAGAATAAGACAGCAAAATAGTTTAACTTATAATATTGTATTATAAAAAATAAGTTGTTTTGTATAAGACTATAGGAGTATGTTTTACAATAATGTACAGTATTTACAGCCACGTGTGCAGGGGCCTCGGAATGGCCAGACTATATTTTTAAAATTAATTTAAATTTACTTCAGCGCGAAAAAAAGACCCTCGATTGGTCCATAAGAAACATTAAACGAGGATTCGTTGCAGAACGTCTGACAAAATTATTGTCTTGTGCACGCTCAGCATCACTGAGAGTTTGCGTGATCGTTAAATCGAAACCGAAAGTGAAACACGCACGTGCATTCAAAAAACGATTTTAATACCCCGTGTTTTGAAACGGACTCCCTGATGCGCGCAAATTAGGCTACATAACATATCTAGGCTGTTATTGGTATGTAGGCTATAATAGGTTGTGTTGTCTATAGCTCTGTATCATGCTTTGAAAAAATTAAGTCTCTATTTGCACTTTGAATATTGAGAGAGTAGCCTACTTTGATGATGGCTGCACTTATTGTTTGCACTTAACATGACTAAGAAAGAACTGTGTTGTTTATTTTTTGTTATTCATACTGTTTTTATTTCGATGTTCAATTTGTGAAAATGAGTTCAGTTAGGTGGTCAAGCGTTCTAGAAGCTCATAATTAATGTAGCCTACAGTTGTAAGGTCTGAAGAGACATGAAAATCATACAGAAGAGAAGCAAGTTAGTTAAGTTTGTGGCAAAACCTTTTACAGTGCTTGAGTGTTGTTGTCTTTTACTACATATGTCTCGTCTTGTCTTGTCTCGTCTCTTGAGTTAAGTGTCGGCATTAATGGTAATCAAACAACAAAAGATGAGGAGAAAATCACTCCCTGCTCTTGACAGAATAGCATTTGTAGCTTTTATAAGAATTTATATAGGGAATATTGTGCCCTACCATCACATTCACATCAATGCAACCAATAAATAAATTGCTACTAGAGCACAAAATTGTTTAAAAAAAGAGGACATATTTCTTCATTGATCTAGTCACTTGATTCTGCTCTCAAAAATGCAATATATATATATATATATACACCGTATATATATATTGGGATAATAAAAAAATTACAAAAGATTTCTATTAAAAAAAGTTCTTATTAACTTTTTAACCATCAAAAAAAAAAGCTAAATTGTTTTCAACACTGATAATAAGATATATTTCTTGAGCACAAATCAGCCTATTAGAATGATTTCCGAAGGATCATGTGACACTGAAGACTGGGAGTAATGATGCTGAAAATTCAGCTTTGCATCACATGAATAAATAGCATTTTAAAATATATTCAAATTGAAAACAGTTTTACATTTTAAATTGTTTATATTACTGTTATTTTAAGCAAATACATGCAGCCTTGGTGAGAATAAGAGACTTCTTTTAAAAAGTAAAAAACAATTCTTACCGACCATATATTAGTTTTGAGTTGTTGACGCAAGGATGCTATTATAAATAACATAAAAAATAATAAATATATGTTAATGTCCCTGCTAAAAAAGACCAAACTGTGAAAACCAGCTTGATGGCTAATTAAGAGCAGCAAACCACTTCAGACTGGTTATTTTCAGCAGGTGTAAAGGCACGAGACAGGAGCAGACAAGAACGGTCTCTTCATTAGCATGGTGGCTAATTAACGAGCAGTTGTAAATCAGTCTGAAACATGAAGGCAGCAGCAGGGGCTGCAATATCCCCCGACTGAGAGAGAGAGAGAGAACTGACTCATGAGTGTGAGATCATTGAGACATTAGCACTGATCAATAAGCAGAAGCCTACTATTGCATATAAACCATCCCAATGGAGGCAGTGCCTCAGGCAGGGTAGAGAGGCAGGAAACATTGGCTTTACATGGAGCCCACTCGCTCTCACACTCATTCAATCACACACGCCAACAATTCCTCTTGACTGAGCAGCAGGTGTGCGATAGGTTCTGACACATCTCAAGACATCTCAATAAAGGTATTATTGTGTTGTCAGACTATATGAAACCGTCATCCTGCATTACTGATGGAAGGTAAGTAGGTTTAAACGCCTGTGGAGCGAACCAAGGCGAACGTAAAGGCCCTCACAACAGCAGCTGCTGGGAAAATATGGGATAAAAGCGTTTTAAATGCTTCTGGTAACCAAACAAGACCTGAGAGGGGAGGATGCTGCTTTTTATGCCTCTTCATAAACCCTATAAAATAGCTTAACAGGCACACCTTTTTTTTTTTTTTTTCCTGTGTTGACGTATTTCCTGTTTAAACAAGACGTTGAAAAAAAAATGTAAATAAAAAAAACTGAATGAAATAAAATAAATGAAGACATACAGAACATTGAACAACTGGATAAAATAAATAAATAAATATGAATTATGTACAGAATGCTACATTAGCATAGAAAAACCAACATATAGTCAACATGAAATTAAAAAGGCCCTATATACTTAATTAATATACATTACCAGACTTACTAGAAATTATTCATAACATAAATAAATGAATAAATAAATACAGACAGGGTTATTTCAGTTAACTAAAACTAAAAAAATAATCGAAATACTAAATAAATAAAAACATATATGTGAAAAATAAACTTATTTTATCATGTAAAAATCATTAAGACTAAAACTGAAAAAAATTAAACTGAAATATAAATAAATAAAATATATATAGATATATTTGCCAAAAACAAAAACTTTTAAAAATGACAAAAACAATACAAGAGAATTGCTAAAACTTTAAAATTAAAATTAAAAACAGAAAATATAAAAATAAAAACAAATTAAAAATATTAATACAAAAAGTGTATCTTAATGATAAAACAATACTAAATCGAGATTAATCTTGACTACAAGATTTTATTCTAATGGCAATGATTAGTTGTCCAATTATTTAATAATGGAGACAACAATGTTATCTTCATAGCTGTTTTCTCATTAAATTTGTGTCAATATTTTTCCGCTCACAGTTATTTTTTCATACTTTTCACATCATTATTTTCATACTTAATTTCTTTAGCAATCAGTCATAGACTGACAGATACACAAGTCCAGTTTCCAAGAAAGATGCTACGGCCTAAATGTGAAAAAAAACTATTTAAAGAATAACAGCTGTGCTATTTTGTCCCCTCGGCCCGCTCACAGGCCCTGTGAGTCAGCAAAAGCCGCTTTGTTGGGAAGAAACGCTCCACTCTAAGCTGAGAGATAGAGAAAGATATTTCATCTTGACTGTGTCAGACAGTAACAAGCAGTCGCACCAGGATGCAGTAAACAGCTGGCAGGGCTCCAGCGCAGTGCAGCGGGGATCTGACACTTATCTCCCTCCATCACTGCCTCGAACGGCCCCTCTAATGGACCCTTCATACGGCCGCCACGGCATACATATTTTATTTGTATGTGTGTGTGTGTGTGTGTGTGTGTGCGTCTCTTCGCTGTAGCCTGTGGTTTTGCCGGTTGTTGACACCAACTGCTTTAGTAGTGTGATATCTTGAGTGCAGTCAGAAGAAGAAGGCTGGTAGCTAAACAACCGAGTGGCCCACAGATGCTACACAGCTAGCACCGGAAGCCAGAAGCTAAGGCCTTAAACACTATAGAACCACACATAAACTTATGAATTGGAAATTAATTAGAGATTTACAGAATGCTACATTAGCATAGAACAAATACCAATGTATAGTCAACATGAAATCAAAATTCGCCCTGTATACTTAATACACGCTCACAATCTTTTAGTAAATGATTTAAGATTTTCTATATTTTATCGTTTCATTTTATTTTGGTTACCATTTTTTAAGTTAAAAAAAGTTGTAGTTTTAATTAATAAATCTGTTTTAGTTTGAACTCCTCCACCGAAGGGCTAAACCCCAGAAATTTGCATGTTGACCCCCCCCCCCAAAATAAATAAATAAACCCCAGAACTCTCGATTTAAAGCACAAAGGTGTGAGTTGCTCGAAAAAACAAACGTCCTGAATGCCTTATTTTAACCCGATCTCCGTTTTAGCATTCCGCTCCACAAGCGTAATCAATTTTTCATGTTGATGTGGGAATATTTGTGTAGATGCAGCAAATATTTCCTATGCTATGGGAAACAAAAGGGCATGTGCGGATGCGAGCGAAACACCATCGTGAGACATCTTTGAAAGTTCTCCTTCAAAGCGACGCCTGCCTCCACGGCCACGCCGAGGGGATTTGTGCTATTAATTGAAATTAATTTTCTGAGAAATCAGTTTGCCGGGCACGTTGGGAAGATTGATAGCCCTGGCACGTCCCAGCACTCGGGAAAATGACACTCGTCTTTTATAGCCACACATACTTTTATCATTCCAAATCAAATTATAAACAGAAGGCAAGGCTCGCTGGAACCTGGAGGAGGAGGGAGATCTCCATAAGATTAATTAGGCCGGCCAGGCTAAGACAAGGTGAGGAAGATGGGGGGAAAAAAATAAAAACAGCAAGATGGGGGTCAGCCTGACGAGAGCAAGCTTCATTGTTTGGAAGGTAGTGGAATGGGAAGTCAATTGGACAATAGGTAATTAGCAGAGGCTAGTCAAAGGCAAGGAGGCAGCTGGCCGCTCTTGCTTTCTCCTGGTCCGTAATGCAGAGGGCCACGCTATGAACCCTGCATTTAATTAGAGCACTTTGATACCCACAGGAGAGCGCTGCCCCCGGGCATCCTAAACACTGACTGACGCCAGGCAGTTCCACCCGCTCCCTGCACTCCAATTAGAGACGCACCAAGCTGGGAGGAGTGCCTTCCCCTCTACATGCAACCCTCCCTCGCGCCAAACAAACCCACGCCAAATTGGCATTTGGATTACCGCCGTTTGCCAACGGATAACAAGCACTTGTTGTGTTTGCTAATTTGTTGTATTATTCAAACAATCTCCCCGGTCGCTTCTTATCTCAGCAGGGTGATAAACAGATATGCATAAAAGCGAGAGAAAAAAAAACAATGCATGCATGACACCCGAGCCTAAATATTTATTTATCACAACAAGCAGGGGAAAAAAAAATAACATTGTGTTCTGACATTTATCTCGATATGAAAGAGAATTCAGTGCCACGGGTCCAAATGAGATGAACACAAAGTAAATATCTGAATACACAAAGACGTGACAAGCCCATTGTGGACTCCAAACATGCGCTGTCAGAACGGATCATTTCACGATGCCTTAGAAGAGGAAAAAAGCTCTTATGAAGCTGTCAGGAAAACAGGCCCGGATGGTTAAGCTGGCGGAGGACACTCCTCTGACAGCGCAGTGATTGAGCGCCTTGTTTATCTAGGCATCGGTTTGGAGTTGCGTGTAGTTCAATACGCACTGTTTGATCAAAGATTATCTTTATCGATAGAGGCTGCCAAACAAACATGTGCAGGTAATAGCGGGACAGTCACTGACAGCTTTGAGCTTTATGCTGGTTGCTCAAAAATGCAATAAAGTCAATTTGGCTAAAGGGCGGAAAAAACAATGCAAAGCTTTACAAATGATTGAGGACAAATCCACCAAAACGATCCACCTCCCCCTCAAAGTCAAGCCAATATCTTTTGGGTTTCCAAAGGACCAAAACCTTAAAACAATAAGCTCTCGTAATGACCAAAGACAGTCATTGAAATCAAATGTCAAAACCACTTCTGCGATTTTGAGAGAGAGGCTCTCTGCACTGTTTCTGTACCATGTTATGTCAGAAGAGAGATATACAGTAATGAATTGGGTATTTTCTGAAGGCAGTGCCTTGTATTTGCTGTTACAACAACAGCTTAGCTGGATTCAAGCCTACTTTTTGAAAAGCTTTGCACTAGACTTCTGACAGACTTACAACACAACACAAAATCAAAAGTTACCGTTTACTTCCTTAATGCGTTAGACTAGTTTTATTGTGCATTTTTGTCTCATTAAACATCCTGTTATACTGTGAAAAAGTCCATCCCTTGTTGTCCTTTCACATCAAAATCCACCAACATAGTTGTTTAGAACTGTTTTGGAACTTGTTTAGAACTGCATATTTCACTCCTGATTCAGATGAGAAAACTTTTTCACTGAAGAAAGCAATATTATGAATAGAGGACGCAATGATTTGAAGTTAAAAACGTCTTAAGGACTGTCTGCCACCTCACCATTCCTCATTTTCCAAGATCTCGTTTTTAGAAAACTGGCACCACCATAGGGATTGAGTCGTCACTCTATAACGATCACAGCAGATCTGTTGTTGGAAACAAAGTTCCATACATCCGTTATTACATTACTGATGGCACATTCATATATCAGCCCCCCTGGAGACTGTCAAATGTGCGATTATTGTTATGATTTGCTTTGGTCACAGTCAGCTAGGCATAATCAAGGCCTGGGGTTTCAGAAAATCAACATTCTCGCTGCCATGCTATGCTAGATCAAGTCAATTTGATGACAGGCTGAAACACGACATGGTGTGTTAACTAGGCCTGTGATGGTCTGGAGTTGGGGGGAATATGGCAATCACAGAGGTGCTGAATAAGAAACATACATTTCTCCAGGTTATACATACATAAATGCAAAGGAGGTCAAATAGTTTCCCTGCATATGTACTTGCGTGCTTGATTTCATTTACATTTGTCAAGGTTGTCTCGTTTATTTTATAGCATCAGCTTCATATGGGAAAAGTTAATATACAGAATATATCTGAGTAAAAAGTCCAGAGTATGCATGTAAGTTAAAGAAAGTTTTCATACAAAAAATACTAAATTAAATAAATGAATTAAAAAAGTTATTTCTATTAAAAAATTATACATTTAAAGAAAAAAATCTGTTTTAACCTGGAATTATAAAACCTAAATATTTCTTAATATTTAAAAATACTACTTGCCGTTATTTTAAGATTTAGATTACTAATAAAATAAGCCATTTTTCAATTATACTCATGGTTATAGTTAACTAAAACTAAAATTAACCATAAAATAACATTTTCGTTACTTGAAATAAAATAAACATTAACTGAAATAAAATTAAACAAAAACTTTTTATTTCAGCTAGTTGCCAAGACAACATTTCTCATTTTTATTTAGTTTAACTTGATGTACTAAAATAACTAAAATTGAAATAAAAATAAAAAACTACATAGACAAAAACTACTAAAAATAACAAAGACAATAACATTGTTAAAACTTGAACTAAAATTAAAAAGAAAATGGAAAAGATAAAAATTAAAAAATTAAATATTGATCAAATCTTTAATATTATATTTTATGATACCAAAATACAAATACAAGCAATACAGCATTTCCACTAGTAATAGGTGATAACATAGGTGACAATTTTGTACGCAAAAAAGATCCTAAAATATTTGCATATGGAAAAATAAAATTGGATTAAATACTAACAATAACAAAACCATAGGAAAACATATGAAAAAAAGACAAAAACTGCATATTGATTGACATTTATAGTATGTGGCTGCACATCTTGAAAATCGTTCTCGATTTATCTTTTATTGTCCCTGTGAGTATTGAGTCGATTGACCCAAGTGTCCAATCAGCAGTAAATGTGCATTACTGCAGGACCGAGGCACCTCTTCATCATTCCAGGCTCGACCAAACATCTGACATCCCTTCAGCAGCTGCGAATCATTACCATTTGTTATAGATTCTGTATATCAACAAGGAAAACATTAAATAAAGAGTTCCATATGTTAAATATGCCATTTCTGTGCTGGACGCTAAAAGGTTTTGGGTAATTTAACACGATCTGTTCGAAGAAAGAATCTCACCCCCCTCCGGTCCTGTTGGAGCAGAAGAAAAAAAAGAAAAGAAAAAAAAACCTGGGATGGATAGAAAACACACTGTACGCGCACACACAGACAAGTACAATAACATTTACATTGGGAATCACAACCATATTGCAACGTGTTAGATACAGTGCTTGGCACCCTGCAGGCATTCAAAGAGGACCTGTTGCGTCCTGGCAGAGGCCCAACATTGCCTATTAACGGAAAATGCCAACATACGCAAAAAACAAACAAGCCTCGTCCAGGCGGTGCGACTCTGTGCTACATTAAGACTTCAGTCTGTGACAGTTTGCCGCTAAACTGTTGTAAACACCTCTCACCCGAGTGCGAGGAGCTAACAGCAATCTGTGGCTAAATTAATGAGGGGCTTCCCCTCGCACACATGGCACCACGCCAGCGACAGGCGGCGGAACGGAAGGGAAAATCTCCCATCATGCAAAGTGAAGCTGAGGAAACCTTAACCGGAGAGGACGGAGACATTGCAGGAGAGTATCTAAACGTGACTGTGGTTCAAAGTGACAGATCGCATTGAGAAGCTCACACACACTCAAGGCTTTTAGCTGAGCTCATTTACAAAATGTTCAGCGGCCCCCGTACCGCCCACTTTCCTCACTTCAAAGTAACTTTATTAGACAAGATATTAGGCCGCACTTAACCCCTAATGAGCCATATGAGTAAGCCTTCTCGATGCCGCGTTTTATTTGATAGTTTCAATACGAGTCGGCAGGAGGGGAGGTCTCGCTAAATGCAAAAGCCACCTTGGCTGTTCCTGGACCGTAACCCTTCTCTTTTCTGTTTCTAACTGCATACAGCTATAGCCAACACCACTTCTTCTTCATCGTCGTCTTTTCTTTGCCTACAACCCCCCTTTTCCTCATCCATTTCTTTTCCCCCCTTCTTTTTTATTGCAAAATAGGGCAAGGTAACTTGCAAGGGGCCTCCTTGGGGAATCGTGTGATATTTAACCATGGCTACAGTGGCATTTACTAATTTTATATGTGCAGAATTTATGTCACATTCTTATTCAGGGATTTGCAGAGCGGGGAGCAAAGGTGGCTGCTCTCTGTCCGCTGTGTATACAGTGGTATTAAGTGAACTATTCGCAACACGTCCTGTGACATGTACATTGCTATTTTGTCCATAACCGTCGCGCTCTCCCCCTTGCGTCACAATTAAATTCTAACCTTAGCATTTGGAGACACCGACCCGTGCAGAGGGCGATTTGTTGTCGGAGTGCCACCACTTCAGATATAGATTGTTCGGGCACGTACTGCAAATGTATGACACTTTTTTTAACCCTCATATTGTGTTCTGGACATTTTAACCCGGAGAGGATTTTATTTTTCCCAAAATTGCTAGTTAATGTTATTGCATTGCACTTAAACTTACTGACTTTGTTCACACAGGGTATAACAACTTCCCCCCCAAAATTGATCATTTTTTCTCCACCTTGCTACACTTCACGGTCAAAAACAACTGTCCTACAAAATTTTATTATAAATTTACCATTATGCTATATTATCATCAAAAATTTCTAAGAGCTGGTTGATTAAGAGCAGGCCTCACTGATCTGAGCTTATGCACCTCAGTTATTGAATGAACTTTGCCAACATTATCCACAAATTATGCTTTAATCACTCAAAACCGAAGTGCATAAGCTCAGATCAATGAGGCCTATGACCAATAACTTCCAAAAAGAAATACAAAAACCTGCGCTAATTAAAAGAAAACGAGTCGACAAAAAGACTGAATCCAAGATTTTGTGCTAATAAAGCATAATGACAAATTTACAAGCAATTTTTAAAAGGCCAGCCGTTTTTGACCAGGAACACCAAATTATGTAAAGATTTACACCACAGCACAAGGGTTAAACCGAAGTCCAGTGAGAAAACACTGCTGCGTTTCCTGAAAAAAAAAAACATGCTATTGAGGAATCAAGGACTGGATGAAAGACAGCAAACATTATTCTTGCCAACTCAGAACTTGAGTTACAAAAAATGGGAAGAGTCCTGATAAAAAAAAAAATCTCTTGTGGAGGGAAAAAAGGGTTCAACGGATTGACCTAAGGGGCTTAGAATCAAATTGCTCCGGTATTGTACTCCCTCCTTTTTGCAGTTCTGCCGGTAAGCTCCTTATTGATACACATGTGCTGAGACCACCCATACCTGGGGCTCATCCCTCTGTCAGACTGCTGGTCGTCCGAGCGGCGGGGGAAAAGACATAGTTCTTCTCTATTCGAAAGCTAATGCCAAATCCCCCGGGTGAGATTCCGTCTCCTGACTCAATAAAATAATTAGCTTTTTGCTTGGGAAGGCTGTTAATCAAGCCCCGTTACATATGCGCAAAATGTATTTCCCCTTATCCCACGGCGCGGCTACCACCGCCACTTTTTATCTCTCAAAGTCACCGGTGTGCACTTCCACCATCGCCTTATTAAAGCCAAAGAGATAGATCAAAAAAGAGCTTTTTTAATTTAGTGATTAGTCTACATGAGGAGAGATTATTCATCTCGGACTGAAAAGTAACGGTCGTATCAGCAGAACGGCCTCAAATCTGAAGTGCGGGTGGCGTTGTGAGCATTTTCATTCAAATAAATAGCAGCCATTTTTATATTCCAACATGTATAATTGCCAGCAGTCACTACGACCATCTGTTATGCTCTGATCCCTTTCTTAAACATTATCATAACAACTACAAGCATTTAAACACAAAAGTCGATGAGAAATGAGAGTCAGCGCGGTATAAGAATTAACAAAAGAGTCGTACAGCAGGGAGACGGGCCGATGCACGAGCTAGCAAAAAGCGACCGTCTGACAACAAGGTGGCGTCCCTTCATCTGATGACTGTTTGCAACTTACAGTGGCTCTATGGAGCGTTAATGCAGGTCCTGACACATCTGCATGTTTCTGTCTTACCCCCTCTAGAACAAATAGAAACCGAGTCAAGAGGTTAAACTAAGCATGTAATTAATGACTTTACAGTGATACATTCCTCCCTGCTCTCCTTCTTCCTCTAATTAATGTGACATTCTCTGTTTTTGGCCAGTGTGCTGTCTAGCTTTCTCTTGGGTGAATCAGTGATGTAATTAACAGCATTTGAGGGACTTTAGGTTTGTTTCTATATGTGATGTGGTACCATAACTGTTGAAGCTAAAACTAATACTGAGTCACAAAGGACAGGTGAGTACTCAGACAACATTAAAGGAAACCAAAATCATGTCATTGCAACCAAAACACAAAAGGAAATGTTTGGCATAATGTTTATGCTGCCCTTTTCTATATAAAGACATTCAAGCTCCAAAAATGCATTAAAACACGATAAAATTAGTCCATACACCTTGCGTGCAATTGTCTTCTTCTGAAACCTTCATATGAGAAACAGACTAAAATTTAGCTTGTTATTCTCTGAAAATCTCATTCACACTTCTGCATATTCAACTGACACTGCACAATGCATCATCATGTGTCAAGTTTGGCTATACAAAGAATATTTTTAGTAAATAATGAGTTAAATTTAAGTCTGTTCCTCACATAAAGCTATCATGTGGCTTTACACTTTTAAAATAATAAGAAAAAAAAACCAAGCATTAAAATTTGAAATGTTTTGATTTATAGTTGTTTTAGGTTATTTAAATTCACCCAATCAACAACAGTTTATTTTATTTTATATTTATTTACTTACTTATTTGCAGCACCATTTAAAACCCTCTATATGAAGCAGGGCAGGCTAATTTTAAAAGTGTGATTTCTAGACCTGGAAAAGTCATCTAAATTAATACAATCTTGTGAATTTTAATATATTTCATGAATATGAAATATACTTATACATGAATATACTTATGCCCCATTATGAAGTAATGGGGCTTTCAAATATTGTTGATTACAATTGGGGCCTTGGAGTCAAAAAGGTTGGAAACCATTGCTTTAGAAGACCTGGAAAATAGTGCACAAATCATGTGGACTATTTTTATGGTGTTTTCTGGTCATTTTTGGAGTTTGACAGCACCTGGTCACAAAATGCTTTCATTATATGGAAAAGGGCAGCATGAACATGCTACTAAACTTCTACTTTTGTGTTCCACAGATGAAACAATGTTATATGTGTTTTGAACAGCATAAGCTTGATTAAAAGATAAAAATGTTCCTTTTTGAGTGAACTAATGCTGCAGATATGAGGACTTTGAGTACTTCATCAATGCTAAACCTGCATCAACACGTGAAACCGCATGATATCCGCAATGCCACAAAAGTTGTTATGTGGCAGCATAACCCAGAACTTCCAAAGTATCCTACATTTTCAAAAAATTACCTTTAGGGGTACAACAACCTTATCTCCAGTTTTTTTCTAACAAAACAATGGAAAATAAATTATATTTTTACAGTATGCCCAGTAGAGGTGAATAATACTTTGTGTCTGACCACAAAAAAGTCTGATAAAAAAAACAAAAAAAAAACCTTGCCAACACAGACAGTTGCGAAAACAGCTCATAAATGTAGGTATCTGATGAAGGATCCAGCCTCCAGTTCTTCAGGGTAACATAAAAAAAAGCCCCATCTCGGATCTCCTTTCATCCTGCCTGACCCATTGCGGGCCACATTCCTAATACATAAGCCCATCTCTGGACATTGTAGGGGAATCCAGCATCAACCAACAAAGCAATCAATAAAACATGCAGGGCCAGGTGTTCAAAGCCATGGTAAATGCAGCTGACGCGCAGGAGAGGCCTACAGACGTGCGTGTTTTGGCAGATGTGCAGAGAGGTAATGAGACACACACACACAATACAGGCCACAGTAGGAGGAGCGAGACTTCGGCTTGCCGACCCTACCGCTCACGGAGAACAGAGAGAGGGGCGGATGGTGGGATGGAAGATCCAGAAGAGAACTGGAGAAGTAATCACCAAATCTTCCTGAAAAACAGGGCCGGACAGTCACTAAATCAAGACTGTGAAGAAAAAAGACTAATTTTAGGTTTAATTTCAAAATCTAAATCCAATCCAAATCAAGAACTGAAGTGACTGGCCGCAAGAGAACTACAAAAAGAGCGAAAAAACACAAGCACACACTTCCAAAATCAAATTTGATGCCAGATGCACCCTCGAGTACCAGCGGATGCATTTTTCATAGGCCTGTGAGTGAAGATCTGCTTTTTTTGGTTATTCTTGAAGTCTCTCTCACAGGTTAAAAACAGCTTTAATTGGGTCCAGAGGATACAACACACCACTCTCTACAAAAGCGTAATTGAAATTAAATCGAGACATCCATTGCTCAACACAATCATCTTGCTGAAAATGACTGAAGTTGCATTATTGTCAACAGAGGAGCTTGGAAATCTGTGCAATGCTTCATAAGTTTGGAAATAAAATCAAAGCAATTGAATCAAAGTTTTACCATAACAACAGGAGGCGGCAGCAGCGGCAATATTGTCGTCCTCCTGTCAGTCGATGGGTTAATTGGGATGCGTGGTGATTCCTCTGTTGAGCAAACACGCGCTTTGAAGGTGACTAGGAGAAGTGCACGGCCCCCCAACTGGCCCCCGCTCGTCATTTACAATAATTACTCCAAGCAGAAATTAGAACCAGCCCCTGTTCAAATTTTTCATCATGTCTGTTTTCCTTGGACACGTGCACCTCATCATCACTGAACGAATCAGCTGTCAATCATCTCAAAGATCGCTGTCCTCAACTCCCTGAGGTATGTGTGAGAGAATGAGAGATAGAGATGCTCAGGATTAAAATAAATAAATAAATAAATACATAAACAGAAACTAGTGTTCTCATAAATGTTTGATGACATCTGTATTGATTGCATGTGTTTGAAGCTAAACAAGTGTCTCCCAGACCCTTAGTAGGGTGCACAGAGACACATAATTACATGTGAAATGTCTGGAGTGGACAGAGTCTATCGCAGAACACATGAAGAGGGAAAAACTGTTGAAAAAAATAAGTCAATATGAAATTTTACTTCAGTAATATGACGTGTTTTCAAGTAAAACATGATATTCGGTGACAAAAAAGGAGGGTGGGACTGGATTGTATCCATTAAGAATTGATTGGATGATATAAAAGCTTTGACAAGTGATTTTTTTTGACCAGTAATGTATAAAAAATGCTGACTCCAATCGACTTTAAAGTTACATATTTTAACTGTTCTACTTCACCCAGAGGAAAATGTTATTGTTTAGAGGTTAAACTTCAATAGAATTCTGTTACATTCATAGAATTCAGTATTACATTTCAAATACATTTTCAGAGAAATTTAATGTTTTTCCCAGTTGTTTCATTCAAATGTCTTCTAAAATTCCCTAATGAGAAAATGGTTGATGTGCTGGAAAACTATAATGTTAATGTGTATATCAAAGATCAGTTGGCCTTGGACAAATCTGAAGGGAAATATTCATATTGAAATCACTGACCTTTGGTTGCAGACTTTGGAAATATGAGCACAGTCTGTTGAGATCTCTTCTGAAACTCCGAAAGAGACAGCCGTGAGGGGAGAAATATTTTCATCAGGAGATTTAAGCAAAAGTGTTCATTTGCTTTCCCCTCAATGTCATGTCTGCCTAAAGAAAAACAACTGATATTATTACAAGATTATGTTTGAGGATGAGCAAATGATTCATTCATTCTCTCAACAGCCACGTTTTGATCCCGAACGAATCAGCATTTTTGAACAAAATGGTTGAATGAATGATTCAATGACTTACTCATTTAGACATCCACTTGTTTTGTGCTTGAATGAATTGGTTCAGTGAATGATTTAATGACTCAAGTGACCTGCCATCATCTATCAATGAATTGATGTAACCAGCAGAAAGAATGACTACATTCCCACCACTAATGTACAAACTGACAGTCCAGGACTGAAACTAACTAAGCATCTAATATCTGAGAAATATATATGGAGGGAACAGGTAAGAACAGTATGTTGGTATTTCAAGAGCTCAGAGGCACCAGTGTGACAAGTGGCTGCTTTTTACATTTGCAACAGCTACATATCAACATGCATCAAGTTCCTTTGTAAAGATATGGCATGACACAAAAGGACTCATGCTTTTGTTTTTTTGGTTCTTGAGATGCTCATAATCTATCTTTAATATCATATCCGGAGGAGTCCACATATGTAACGCATGAAATTCCAATTTGTTGCTCAATAAAAAATTGAACAGGTATGAAACACTCATCAACGTCTTGTTTACATTACCCTGATCTTTGACAAGTGTTTTGTGGCGCTGGCTGTGTGTGAGTGTGTGTGTTTGTTCTTAGCCATTCTAATGTTTTATACTACAGCTTCCACTGTCCGGGTCTGTTTGTGGTGCTGTGTTCAAACATTACTGCGGGACATCGCTAGAAGCTATTACACACGCCTCTACAGCCTGAGACCGAGCTTTATTTACCAGAAGATGTAAGAGGGTCACATCACGACACACACACACACACACACACACACACACACGAGAGGCCAGATGTACCTGCTTTGTTTTAAAAATGCTCAGAATTATCTGTTCGTCTGTCTGTCTTCGTTTGTCCTTTTTTTTTTTTTTTACTTTCAACCGAGAGCCATTTAAAGTCTGTCTTATTAACTTTGCTTTTCTAGTTACAAATGACAGTTATATTCTGCCTTAATGTTGCTTAATTAAAAATTTTTGTTTTTGCTTTCAAATTTAGTAAAAAACTTGAAACCTGAAAGGCACTGAAGTCACATTTTAAAAATGCATTTAAAAATGTTAACAATTTTAATTTAATAAGAAAATATCAAACCCAGTGTGATCGATCAGGTTCTAAATAATAGCACTTTAAAATTTAAAATGAATACAAAACATATGAGGACACTTTTGGGTTGTCAAACTTGTGAACCTGAGGGAATTATGTTGGGACTAGATTATTAAAAAAAAATTCTTATTACAAAAATGTCAACAGACATTTTTTTTAACTCCAAAATCGCCACAGTATTACTATCAGACACCATCACTGTACTACGGTACTGCCATGGCACTCTTTTGTAGGGGTGCACTTGAAAGATAAACACTATACAATTTCACCAACATCTACTTTAACAAAGCCTAGAGCTAAAAGTGTAACAGACATCTGTAAATAGCACAGCAATACCACATCTCTCATTCAATCATACAGGCGTAATGTAAAAAGCTGATATAAAATGCTGCTGCTAAAGGGGAATTGTGTGATTTCTTTTGTTAATTAATTCCATACCTGTCATTGCTCTCAACTACACAATCTTGACACATTCTGCGTACATGTGTATGCCACATATTTCAGGGGTGGGGAATGTGGCAAGTATGTGCACGTCGTACAACAGTAAGTGTATCTCTCTCATTCTCGCTCTCTCTCTGGGATTTTAATTGCAAGGTGCAACGTGAAATGGCTTCACTCCCCAACAGTGTAAAGGAAGCAGGGTGTCAAGTGCGAGTTGTGGCGTGTGTGTGTGTTAGGGGGTGGAGTGACAGACAGAGGAGCAGGTGAGCAGGTCCCCAAGGTGCACTCCAAGGAGCAATAGATAAAGATTCCCTTGGGAATTTTTTCTCATTAGTTCTCAGACACACTTCGGTAATTCTGTAGTGTCAGGATACCATTTGTCATGAGATCTTTAAAAAAAAAAAAAAATTAAAAAAGGAAAATGTCACTCTCTATGCTTTGGTTCTTTCATTTGGATATGTCACCTCTGCAGAAAAAAATTATAATCCCTGCTTGGTTTCAAACAAAGGTTCGATGCACAGTTTACCCTGATGCCAAACGCAGCGTGCAACGTTTATTGGGCTACCGCTGTGATAATCCAGTCTTTAATGAATAAATATGAGCGGTCCTCCAAGTGGTAAATTGTTAATTGTCTTGTTTATTGTTCTGGGGTGGTGTTAGCCTATTGGTTAAAGATCTACGCTGCTAGCACGGAATGCGAGTTGAGTCTAAAGCCGAAATCAGAGAGTTACTGAGATCATAATCTTGCTGTATCACCGCTGTGCCCCTGAGCAGGGCACTTAACCTCAGGTCGACCCGCTGGGACTGTCCATGCAATTAATGCACTGTAAGTCACTTTAAATATAAATATTCTGCTAAATGGCGACCGGCTAACTACTGTACATCTGCTCAAAGCACAATTTCCCCCTTCATAAGTGTGTGGGACTTTGTTTAAGGTCACTGTCTGACTTTGGTGTAAATTATTATTATTATTTTTTTGTTTTGTTTCTACTTTAAAACCTGGATGCTTGAAGATGCAGTACAATACACAGTATATGCAGAACTCTGACTGCACATTAACAGAATTCTATATTAATATGCAAAATGTAATGTTGCTTGGCAATAGTGTTGTTTTTGGCGGCCTGTTTTAATTTTAGTTTTAGTCTAGTCTTTGTGTGAAGCTGTCATTTTAGTTTTTATTAGTTTTAGTCACGTTCATACTCTTTTTAGTCAAGCCAAGTTTCAATCAACTAAAAGTCTGAGCATTTTAGTCTTATTTTAGTCAGAATTATCCATGACTATTTTAGTCTAGTTTTAGTCGACGAAAACTGATGACATTTAGTCTAGTTTTAGTCAATGAAAATTGTATTTTAGTCTCTTTTTAGTAATGCAATTCTATTTAACCCAGTCAATATAGTACAGGGTTCTATGCTTACTTTTCACAAGTGCTCCTAACTTAAAAAATTTAGGAGCACGTTCAAAATTTTAGGAGCACCTTCTAAACAATTATCCAAAATTTTATCAAAAAGTAGCCTTCCCATTACGAGGTGATATTTGACTCCTCTAACTTTATTAAAAGTATGTAATCTTCTGTCAAATTCTTAAAAAAATTATATTTTATAAGCTTTTTTAAAAATTTAATTAAAACGACAGAATAAGAACAAGTAGAATAAGAAATATAAGTTACCAATCAAATTAAATCAGTATTAACAAAATTAGTTTGTAGAGGTGGCACAGAAGAACACAAAAGTGGCTTGGTGTACTTTCAGACATTTAATGAGGCTCAGAAGTGGAATGAGTGCAATTAAATCCATAAATTCATGATGATATTACTGTTTTAAATATACAATTTTGAATATAGAAATATTAAATTATTTAAATAACTGAAAAGATACTTTAAAAATGAAACAAACTGCCAGCAGGTGGCAGTAAGTCACTGATTTTTATTACTGAATCATTCATTCAATTGATTCATTCGAACGGCTGATTCATTCAGGAATGAATGAAGTGACTGTATTTATGAATGGGTAATGAATCACTGACTCACTAGATTCGTTTAAAAAAAAATTTTTCATTTGAAACACCCCTGTGTTTGAATGGAGACGCGCAGCGGCTCCGCTGTGTCTTTGTTTTAAACTATTTTCGACGACGAAATAGAGCAAAATCAGACAATAGTGTTATAGTCAGACAATGTAAGTCACTTAATATTAACTTCTTGTTTATTGAATTGTATTGTATTAAATCAGTATCACATTTACAAACTCCTTTAAAAAATCATTAAAAGCTGTCACTCATCTTAGTTCATCTCGATCTCACATTTATAATCAACGAAGCTCTCTACACTGCACAATGAATCACTTATTTACACCCTGTCTACACTTTGCTTATGAAAGGATTCGTGAGATATGTCTGTGATACATTACTCAACGCTGCAAAAACACGTAGAAACATTTGAAGCTCCCCTGAGCGCAATCACAAGTATGATGATGATCGGGTCAGTCGCACAGGTGCTCCTAAAACATTTTTCATAGTCGCACGCAGTAGTTTTCAGTCGCAAATGCAACTGAAATGGTCGCACTGTAAAGCCCTGCATCTGAACTTTTCTAAAGACAGCAAGTTCCCCTCAGACATGGATTCATAAACTACCAATAAATGAATCGCGATTTGTTTAGCATCTCAACCGATTTGAATCGTCACATATTTGAGAATGAGTGATGCGTTATGCAGGTTGTTTTTTTTCCCTTGTTCCTGTTGATGTGTAATTCTTCGACCGTTTCGACCGTTGCGGCGAGCCAACAGTGTCTAGTTGATGTCGCAACACATCTTTCTCTGGAGCAAGTTTCAGCATCCTTATTCTGTCATCAATCCCTGGATACAGATAAGAGAATACAACACCATTATACACTTCGGATACCTTGAGTGAAACTGAGTTTAAAACTACCCGGGTAGTA
>NW_015648635.1:84862-140676 GCF_001515625.1 Sinocyclocheilus rhinocerous
GCTTATTACAGTGACTTTGAATTACCTAAAGTAGTGTGGTAAAGCAACAGATTTGTTTTTATATTTCTGCAATCTACTTTAGTTTGTGTGATTTGTTACTGACTTTCATATTAAATGTTTACACCAGGCTTATTTGTTATTTGCTTTATGTTGTCATAATTATTAGGCTACATGCTCACAAGGTTGGAAGTTAAACAAATCAGTCAATATACTGTGACTGTAGTTGTTAAATAAAAATGTAATTCATATCAATTCATGCATCACCTAATTTCAGGGCTCTACGCTTACTTTTCTTTTTAGGAGCACTTGTTCTCCTAACTTAAAAAATTTAGGAGCACGTTCAAAATTTTAGGAGCACCTTCTAAACAATTATCCAAAATTTTATAAAAAATTTGCCTTCCCATTACGAGGTGATATTTGACTCCTCTAACTTTATTAAAAGTATGTCATCTTTTGTCAAATTCTTAAAAAAATTATATTTTATAAGCTTTTTAAAAATGTTAATTAAAACAACAGAATAAGGAATATAAGTTACCAATCAAATGAAATCAGTATTAACAAAATTAATTTGTAGAGGTGGCACAGAAGAACACAAAAGTGGCTTGGTGTACTTTCAGACATTTAATGAGGCTCAGAGGTGGCATGAGTGCAATTAAATCCATAAATTCATGATGATATTAATGTTTTAAATATAACATTTTGAATATAGAAATATTAAATGATTTAAATAACTGAAAAGATACTTTAAAAATGGAACAAACTGCCAGCAGGTGGCGGTAAGTCACTGATTTTTATTACTGAATCATTCATTCAATTGATTCATTCGAACGGCTGATTCATTCAGGAATGAATCAAGTGACTGTCTTTATGAATGGGTAATCATGAATCACTGACTCACTAGATTCATTTAAAAAAAACGTTCATTCATAAACGAAACACCGTTGTGTTTGAATGGAGATGCGCAGCGGCTCCGCTGTGTCTTTGTTTTAAACTATTTTCGACTACGAAATAGAGCAAAATCAGACAATAGTGTTATAGTCAGACAATGTAAGTCACTTAATATTAACTTCTTGTTTATTTAATTGTATTGTATTAAATCAGTATCACATTTACAAACTCCTTTAAAAATCATTAAAAGCTGTCACTCATCTTAGTTCATCTCGATCTCACATCTATAATCAACGAAGCTCTCTACACTGCGCAATGAATCTCTTATTTACACCCTGTCTACACTTTGCTTATGAAAGGACTCATGAGATATGTCTGTGATACATTACTCAACGCGGCAAAAACAAGTAGAAAGCTTTGAAGCTCCCCTGAGCGCAATCACAAGTTATGATGATGATCGGGTCAGTCGCACTGGTGCTCCTAAAATTTTTTTCAAATGCGACTGAAATGGTCGCACTGTAGAGCCCTGATATAAGTACCTAGTAGTATAGACGAAACCAAAATGTTCTTTTAGCAAAACCCATTTCAAACAAGGTTATCTTATTATATTATTGTTACCTTATAGACTCAAGAATACATCCATTCCAGACACGGAAGACGCTCTGATTTGAATTTACAACATTTATTTTACCAACCAAACATGTTAGAAGTACACACACATACATTTAAATAAAGACGAACCCCGGCTGGCCGGCCATCGGTCCCTTTCTCTGTGTCAGACTTAACTATGTTTTTTGTCGTCTTCTAAATAATGCCTCGAGTGGGGCTTGAGGAAGTGACGTCGCCTGCGTCTGCGCAGTGCGACCTGATGCAGCCCCTGAAGTGAGACACGGGAAACAGAAATACTGCAAAATAATAATAATAATAACACGACTAAACGAGACGAAATAACTTTATAACATTTCGTTTCGTCTCGTTTTGGTCAACGAAAATGAAGAGACATTTTAGCATAGTTTTTATTTTGTAAACCACATTTAGTCTCGTTTTTATTCGTCAACAATATTGCATTATACATTTAATTATAGTCATCGTCACATGACCAGCATTTACGTTGCGTCTCGTCTTGTTTTCGTCACGTGATAAAGGTTCGCTGACGACGATATTTAGTCATAATTTTCGTTGAGGAAAGCAACACTACTTGGCAACCATAAACATCATATAGTTTGACTAATTACCTACATTAGCTACAAATAGTTTTTTTGTGGTTCTCATTAATAAATGTAACTTTTTGGAAGTGTTTGTAAGAAGCTACTAGTTATTAATAAAATCAAAAAGTATCAAATAAAATGATGCTTATGCATATGTTTTTTAGAGAAAACTTCAAGAAAACATAATTTGCATATAATTAAGAATACCAAGTTTAGATATGTTCAAAATGTCAAAGCACTAATATAGTTCAGTCATGAAACTCTAGATGGCGCATTCTGACGGGGTGTTAACGTAACTGATGATATTCAGAGAGTTAAACGACTTGGCACAAGCTGATTGGTTCATGCTGCATATGCAGCCAATGAGCTTACTGCCTTGCATTTATATGCCTGGCTAGCATTCACTGATTCCTGCAGTGCGCTTTCAGAGATCTCTGAAATTCTCCACCTTCCCCAGCTCCACCTGTATAGATCTGCTACGGGGTTTTTTAATATGCTATTTGTGCAGTTATATATAGCCATTTTTCTTTGGCTATGCAGTAATTAGTCATTTAAAAAAAATAATATATGACATTTTTATACTGTTGTGTACTGTGTGTACATATATACTACAAAATTGCAAAATTAAATGAATGTTTTCACCTTAACTGAACCACATTCTATGATTAACACAGGATGTTCTGAACATAAGACGATCAGCGTTTGAGTGGGATTCGGAGTGCTGGACGTTTTTATTGCTCCGTTTGTCCCATTAATCCTCCCGCCACAAAAAGCGCCTCAGTTTCCATCTCACTTTGCACACAAGGCCTTACCAAGATAAATGAATTCCTGAGGAGGTACTAGTTTGAAAGGGGAAAGATCTATTCTTTCCACAGCGCTTGACACAACAGAGATACAACAGAAGAAAAAAAATTGCACCACGCTCTCCTTTGGAAGACAGACTGGACGCTTCATGACTAGGGAAACAGTGGAGGAACAAAAGCAGAGTCTGTCTCTTTATGAATTCTGCATCGCAATCAATATCAGCCCTCTTCCTGGGCCAGCAAAATAATGAGTCATAAAAAAATCATGATATTCATTTCCAGAATGATAATAACAGACAGAAAACACAAGCCCCTGTTATCCCGCATGAGAATCGCTGCCCTTTGAATTACAGTGGGCAGGTGTGAGCCTATCAGTATCCCCATCTGACACAGGTGTCCTTCATTGTGGCCGAGTGTGTGAGACGCAACTTCGGCTTCATTGGCACCCATATAGGAGGAATAATACCCTCCGTTTCCAGCATACTTCTTTAGAGGTCACAGATGAGGTCAAGTCCACTCCCAGATGATCATTTAAGGCCTCTCAACACAACACAGAATGCAGATTTCACCCCTTGTTGCATAAAGAGGGTTACACAGAGAGCGCCAGAAGGTCTCCGGTCCTCATTGCATATTTAAAAACACAGGCCGTTGACCAGTGGTTCAGACGCACACAAGCAATAGCTCATTCTTCATCCGACCTTGAATGAAGAAGGAGCCCCTTCTGATTTAATGCAGACCCCTTTACCACATTACTTTACTGTTTTTATTGATATTGCAAGACTTGGCGCTCTTATTACACTAAGTATCCAGAGATGCATGCAGACGACGTGCTACGAGACGGACCGGGAAAACGATCCAACCTAAATGAACACCAGAGTTACTTAAAACTAAAGAACGGCCTCTGTGTTGTACGGTTATTCAAGGACACACGGCGTTGGAATAACAACGGTGGTTAAAGCTAGTCATTGATGATTTTTATTGCCTTGAGTTTAGCATACCCATGTCAATATTTGGACTAGGGTGAGTCTCGGGCCTCCCATTGCAAGAGGATGTGACCTTCCATTTTTCTGCGTCGGTATGATTTAACACCATCTGAAAAACAGATAAATGTGTCTCTGGCCTCCCTGAACGAAGTTCCCTCGTAATAACAGGTAACTCACTCCCCGCTGCTGCGGTTGCAGACAGACTCACAAAGGCAAGAAATATGCGCCCCCATTGTCGCCGCCTAAAAGAAACATCGGCTCTGCAGAGAAACAATGATTTAAGAGCACAAAAGCACATTATCAGTGAAATGACACGGCAGCTAAACTAAAACTGGACACCATGGTTGTACAAAATGCAGAATTAAAGAACTGGCTCCCTTTCAATCTATAATGGTGAATTTAAATTGAATTGTCTGCACTCAACAAGAAGTTGGATTGAAATTGTGATGACGACATTTACTGAACAGTAATAAAACAAAGAACACAGTTCAAACAATTTTGACAATGACTTATGGTGGATGTGTAGCGCTACACAGAAATGTCCTTTAAGGTGGACATAAATCATTTATCTGTTCTAGAAGACTACATCATCTCCGGTGCGAGTGTCACTCTAAATAGAGTAGCTGCGTTCCAACTTTACGATGCTTTACTTGAGTCTAACCTTGCGTGCTTACTGCAATGAGGGACTGTGCTAATGATAATGGCTAACTCTTCAAGAGATGAAACAAAAGAGCCACAGTTGGTGCATCTTATTTCACGCTAGACAGGCTTTTCAGGTGCCAGGACAGAGGGACATGGAGAAGGTCTCTGATCAGGCCTTCATTAAGGATTTTGGTCCCTGGACATCTTAAGAGCTGACTGGAATAAGCGCGATGGAATGAGAGCACGCGCACGTCCGGGGCAAATAAATGCACGAACGTACTCGCCGAAACATACATCTGGGAAAAACAAACAGGACAGGAGACTAGGGGGGAGGAATATGTTTTGTAGGGATGAGTGGTGCAAGGCAGAAAAAGGTTAATGCCGACGTGTGAGTGCACATGACAGCGCTCACATCCCAGTGAGCACAAAAACGAATCGTCCAGGGACTTTCATCTTCATATTCACTGGCCCCGTTGCTCCCCTCTCTGTTCAAACTTCAAATTTATTGCCGGGCTTCGGAGAGGCAGGAATGACCTTGAGAGGCCTCGCAGTCATCTATTCCACTCAAACGCTACCTAATTAGCGACACCATGGTTTAGGGTTTGCCAAATCATTGGATACAATAATCAAAACGAGGCTTGTCAGGGCCGGATACAAGCTACTAAGCAAAACGCTCATCTCAGGCAGATACCGAGGGAAAATAATTACAGCCACTGCGGGAACATGCTTACAATGAGGCACGCTGGGAAAAAGGAAAAGAAGAGGAAGTGGAGAGAGAAGTGCACACTATCAAGGAAATCACCTTGTCTGAATATAGGAAAGCCAAAGAGAGGCAAAATGGAGGACTATGGCCTCCCATCACTCCAACTGTCTCCCGGTGACCTCTGGAAAAACACGTCTTTTGTTCCTATTGACAGTCAACATCAAGCCTAGCTTACACCAGCTATTTAAATCACTTACCTTCATTCAAACCCCTCTCAACAACCAGCATGCCATCTCCTTTATTACTCATTTTCCAAAAGGAGGGGGAAAAAGAATTATAATATGCCAATTTAGCTAAATAATTACCATGTTTTACAGCTACGCCTACACAGCCACCGGCAGGCAAAGAAAAAGCTGATAATTCAATTTTTCGCTTTCTGTAATTGTCACCAAAGCACCTAGAGGTCGTATCACTCACCCAGAAGAAAAAGGATAGCAAGTCACGGGTTCGAATGTGGACATGCTTTCTCACAGTGGCCATTTTGGACAGCAGACCGTGCACTATTGTCTCAAAATGGAGCTGATTGTTTGGTGTGAATGAGGTTGAAGCTCCATTTTACAGGCGGGGTTTTGTGTGTTTTTTTGTTTTTTTTTTAGGTTGGAGTGGTGCTGGGATTTGCGGCAATTGTCTAATACGGCGGCTGGTATTAAAGTCATTGTGTGCCAAAAGCGAACACGTTGCCACTTGACCCTGAGCCACGTTGGAGTAATCTAGTATTCAACCCAGCGTGTAATGACTGCTAGGGATGTCAATCCAGCGGCTTTCTCTCATTCCCTGGCTCTCAAAATGCCTGTGGACAGTGCGGTTTTAACCAGAGCGGCTTGAAAACGATGAGTGGCAGATCCCAGTGATGCCATCGTCCTCTATTTCCTTTAACCCCTCTCAGCCTTCAGCGTCACCCTCTGATTGGACACAGGCTCTCACCTTTCAGGAGGGAATGAGAGATCCGGGCTTTGTTGCAAAACTGCTTGTGGTTGTTTAATGCTAATGAGGGCAGGCCAGATACTTTAGGGAGGAAAGTTCATACAAGACTGTTTGGGACTGTGACACAATTAGCTTAACCCCACGGCCGCCTCTGACCGCTCCAATCAATAGGCTTTGCCCAGGCGGTGAACCGTCCATGATGACTGTGAGGAGTGTGTGTTGGAGGGGCTTGCATGTTGAATAGATCAAATTCTGCTCAAAAGCTTGCTAGCTTAGCCTTATCAAAATGCTATTATGCTAGTGTTTGCTGTAATGATGACACCCTCTAGTCCTTGCTTTGCCATCTATAAAGGACATTGTTAGCCAAGTTGTTCATGATTATTAATGTATCGCATTTCAATTGAAATTGAAGTCATTACTGCTGACAGTTCCATGAAACATCAGTTTGAAACTTCAACCGCAATAAAAAACGAAATGCACAGTTGGTGCAACCATGTCCAGGGCTTTCAATGTCCCACTGTACAACGGTTCCATGAACTTATTACAGGGACAAACCCCCTGGCGCAACTCGAGGTTAAGTGCCTTGCTCAAGAGGACAATGGTGAGGGGTCACAACCAAGCCCACACAGAATCTGCACCTGCAGAACCAGAGAAAGCTCTGGATACGTCCGGCTGCACACAAGTTTTGCATGTGTCCGTTAACTAAATAGTTTGGCTAATTTGATAATATTCTAAAATCAGCAGGAAATGTGGAAAGGTCTGGAGATTCAGTTTGGGCCTCCTTGAGAAGATCAGATTAACAGGCCTGGATTTTAACCACTTTAGCATGTCACTGGGACAGTGCCCTTGAAAGTACTCTTTTATAGCTTATGTGACCTTATGTGCCCAAGTTAGTATATTAAAATATTCTTGTCATACAGTACTAATATGCACCTTTTAAGGGGTAGATAAGGTACAGAGATGTACCTTTAAGGGTACTGCCCCAGGGGTTGTTCCCCGAAAGGGTACAACTTTTGCACATTTTTTCTGACCAAGTATCTCTAAGCTGGACTGTATATGGAAAACTTCACAGGAACAAACCAGAGCTGTACTGGACAGTTCCGAACTGTTAATGTCCTGCCTTTTTCACCAGACAATAAACCTCCAGTTATCATAACTCCAGAGTCGTTTTTGTGTCAGGAAGACAGGAAGGATGGACAGTAAGGGAAGAAGCCAATCAAACGAGGGACTGAGCAGTCAACATGTGTCTTTCTCCTCTTTTCCTTTGATCCCTCCACTCGGCCGGTAAAGCGGCACCTGTTACACTGTTTGAGCAGATGTGGGAAAAAAAACAGAGGTACTTCACAACACTGTCATTTACATTCATAATAGGCATTGCAGTATAAAGAGGGCCATTAGGGGCCACACCTGGGAGCCATTAAATCATTTTAAATCACTGTAACATCCCATTAGTGTCAGTGGTGAGACCACATAATAGTCTATATTATAGAGCGCAGCATTGCGGCCCATTTGGGGTAAATCACAGGCTCCGGTGCAGCGTCTTGGCCTGCGAGTGCAGGAACACTTGTGCAGAAGACAGAACTTATGCGGACAATATTCGAAACTGATAACGGCTAGTTCATTCACTCTAGGGTGGAGCGAAACTTAAGCAGCATCTCTGGTTTATCAGTTGCCTTTTATAAAATCTGCTAGAATCTTTTCATCTCAATACTGAGATCTACAGATTTGCATATTGTTAAAGACCTAACAACTTGCAAGTCTAAAAATTTTGAATTTACAACATGGCAAGATATTAAGACATTGGCTATTTAGAGCCTCTCGTAATGAGCTGTACGTGATAAAGGCAGTGTAGTCGGATTAATCTACAGTAAATGGTGCGTGCCGTTAATGTCTAAGGTGTAGACAGAGAGTGGGCAGTTAATTAAGGGAGATGAATACATTCGGATCTCTCGCAAAACACAACACAATTACAACCAGCGGCTTTCTTAAAACCGCTTCTGCTGCAGCCACTAAAGTGGTAAAACAAATAAAAACTGTGAAAGGACAGGCTTCAGTAGTAGAAGAGTGTGTGTGTGTGTGTGTACACATCTCATGTGAAATATGCAACTAGGGCCCCCGCACATAGTTCTTCTTTTCCTCCAGATGATAAATCGCCCCAGTGACGGACCCTTCCGCTGCCCTATGAATTTTTAAAGGAACAAAGCAATGATGAATGGAATAATGCCACATCGCAAGCAAACACCTCTCAGCCTGATAAAAAAGATTCACCAATGACAATTGGGGGACACCGGTGACCCGGGGAACGGTCTTTGGGGTATGCCCCCCAGAGGAAGCCAGTGATGGAAGGAATCGCCATTAGGGGGAAGATTAAGTGGCCTTTCCTTTTCCCCCTCACTTAATTATACATGCAAGACTCGCCAAACCGTGCCGCCTGGTTCTTTGTTTCAGCAACTCATGCCACTTTGATTGCTTATTGGCTGTCTCTCTTGACAACCTGCTGGCCACAGAAACAAATCCCATTGGCCACAGTGCACCTGTCAGGAGCAAGAGAGAGACGAGAGCATTCGAAGGGGAACTCTGGGATGGGTGGAGAAAGAGAGCGGGGGAAAAAAATGTTCCTGTCAAGCCTCGGTGCCTCAGGAGAAGAGGAAGTCTTATGTGGCACATCCAAAACTCAGCAGACAAACAAGGAAGTGGACCTCTTCTACTTCTTATTAAAGGCGCCGTGGTCTTACACCAGACTGCGCCATCATTCAGCTCCGTCAATCTCGTGCTCCGAGGGGTCTCGGCTGCAAAGGGCACGTTCGAAACTCTGCAACTCTGTTTTTAAGGATCTTCCCGCCCGCTCCTTGTTTTTTCCTCATGGCTAGCGGGGTACACTGAAAAGGAAGGCGCAAAGAAAAAAAACTGTCATTTCAAGACCGACAGTTCGCATCAAAAGCGGGCCACGAGATTACGACTTTCATGGCTCTTTGGCTAAATTCCCAATCCGTGCGCATGCAACGTGTCAACCGAGAAAGACCCCCCCCCTTACCCTATCAACATCTCTCACGAATAAAATAGAAGCACCCTGCAGATAGCGAACGTGAATAACGAACGACACTTTCATCAGGGTTGCGTGGAGGACAGAGTGAATAATTAAACACCACGCCTCGTTGATTCGGCCTACTCATCTTGTTTTATGGGAATAACCAGAAAGACTTCAAACCTGCAATGCCAGGAGTGCTTGACAAACTGAGAAATCAACAAGACTGTGTCCTGATATCAAATGTGCATAAACTAAACCGAACGTTAAACATTTATCTGTTCATTACCCAAGACAAACCACAAAACGTACGAATGAATGCATACAAATGTAATATAATAATTGAAACACAAAAGAGAAATGAAATATGGATGATGAATTTGTCATATGGATTTCTGTTACAACAGAAACACGATGTAGAATGGAAGTCTGCAACATCGACGTTGCCTGTGAAATCCTCCCCAAAAGATGAGGAATATTTGAGAGCTTAACACTGGGTGTACATCTATGTTGTATAAATATATCATCAGCTCTCCTCTCTAAAATCATATTCTAATGCAAAAATAAGATGGTGGATTTCTAGATTTTTGGGGGTTCCACTTAAATCTTTGAACATGAACAATTGAAATTGGCCTAAAACATTCAAATGCAGAATCGCTGCAGAACTTGTCGCTTGTATTAGAATTGAATAAAGCAACAAAATTTTTGGTTCATGTAAAATTGTAACCTCCTTAGATACTGTACATGTAGAACAATACTAACTATCAACATTTAATTTTTTTTCTTTTACCATTTTCCTTATTCTTTCCTTTCGTTTACTGTTTCTTTCTTTTTCTTGTTTTCATCCATTCTTATTTTTTTCTTTCTCATCCTTTTATTCCTCCTTTTTCTAATTGCTTCCTTCTTCCTCATTCCTTCTAGCTTTTTCTTTCCTTTCATTCTTTATAAAAAGAATATCTCTGTCTTTTGTTCTTTCTTTATCTTGACCTTTGTCTCTTTTTCACATTCTTTATTTCTTTCCTTAATTTTTTTGTTCTTTTTTCTTGATTTCTTTCTTCTTGTTCTTTTATCATTTTCCTCATTCTGTCTTAGACTTGATTTTCTTTCTTTCTGACTGTTTATTCCTTTCTTTGACATTTTCCCCTTTATTCTTACCTCTCTTTCCTTCCTTTTCCTCGTTATTTATTTCTCTATTTTTTTTTTCTTATTCTTTCCCCTTTCCTCGCATTTTTTGCATTTACGTTTTTTCTCTATATTTCCTTCTTTTTTTCCTTCGATCTCTTCCTTCCTTCCACCAGTATCCAAGTGCAAACACTTGGAAAGTGAAATAGAGGATGTCACTTCCTCGACATAAAACTCCATGCAAATCTGCATTAACATTTATGACTGAAAAGCATTCATAATTAAACATAATCTGAGAGTGACGAGCCGAAAGTGACATTAATGGCAGAAAAAAGACTGACACACACACGTTGCATCATTCATTCATTCATACAATTACATAAATGATAAAAAAGAAAAAAATTTAATTTAAACATGAAGTGTGTTGAAATATTTATACCTAGTCTGGAGACACCTGTTAGTTAGAATCTAAACACTGAGGCATTTTCCACATTGTCACATAAAAGTGACTCAATCAATGGACTCCAATGATTTTTTTTGTTACATTTAACAAAGAAGTCATAAACTCATAATTTATCTTTACTTCAATTTTAATAAACTTCTAAGATACACATTTATTCCTGAATCAGCGAACTGTCTCTACTCTAGTGTACTCCATCACGTCATAAAGATTATCCATGCAGTGAACAAAGCAGACAACCCAAAAAAACAAAAGCTTCCTCGTCTGACTTGCCTGATTGCCGTTAATTGTAAATTATGCAGTCATTGAAGGCCCACAGAAGAAGACATCTCCTCATCCCCAGTCAAGTGTAATTACTGCGGAGGGCTGCAGGCATCCGTGTGATCTCCGCCTGACAGGAACACTGACTGATGACCTTCCCTGTGAAAGACTCCCTGCTCGGGTCACCGGACCCCCACCTTCGACATCTCAATAGAGTCCTGACACCCGGCTCTCGAAGACCTGCTATTGACAAATCAGAGCATTAGTGCTGCATCCATGTCTCACCCATCACTCATCATCACTTCTTGGGTGTGAGAGATGAGTGCTCTTTTCATGGCTGCTAATTTGACACGGCCCGCTTGGCTCGCCATAATTGCTCTGTCACTGTCAGGCCGCGGACGGTACGATTTGGACGTACAATTACGACATCCGTTTACCGGGCGCCATTACGACATGCCTCATCAGACCCAAGATGCGGCCCATTAATGAATGATGTTAGCATTTCTTTTAAAGTTAGCCTGCCGCTAATAAACAGCCAGTGTTCCATGAAGGAGCATCGCAGTTTGGTCTGACACGATATATATATATATATATATATAGCGTGCTCCTGACGGAAGAGGGCGGGTGAGATGGGGGAAGATATTAAGGGAGTTTATGGCCTATACAACTCTCATGAACTTAACTATAGTGTTGCCGATGGAAAAAGCGAGGTCATTCTTCTTCGATGACACTTGTTCTTTCTTATACAGTATGTGTGTGTGTGTTTGCGTGTGCAATGAAGAGGACTCCAGCCGTGACCTAATGGCGGTGCTATCCTCTAAAGAGCTCTTGTTTCCTGCCCTATCCCCAGGGTGACACAACAGGAGCCATCCTTCCCGGGAGGGGTCAACATCCATCACGGCCGAAACCCCCTTGCCAACACCCGCCACTTCCTGTTCTGAGGTAATTATACGTCGATCAGAGACAACCGAGGTGTCACCCTGCGGCGGTGGCGCACACAAACACACTCGTAACTACGTCGCAATCTCAGTGTGTCAATTCTGAGATAGTGTCCGCCACGCTTGCTGTGAATGTGCGAGTCTCACTTTTCAGGATGCAGGGAAAACTAATGAAGCCCACAGCAACCAGGCTCAAAGACTAAAAATGGCTCCTCATTAGAGAGCTGACAATCTAAAGTATGACATGAAATGGACAGACTTTTACCGGAAGCCCATAGGGGGCAGAATCATGTATTTAAATGCATTTAAAGTGTTTGGGGACTGTTGCTTTGAAAAATTCAACAAAACATAGGAATAGCTGGAGGCGGATTGATTTGAAAGTGAATACTGGCTTACTACTAGTGAATTCTATGCAGAATACACAGCATACTGCCTACTATTTCTCGACAAAACGCTATGTGCTATGTTGTTGTCACATGACCTCATGACCTTATCAAATAAATACTGGTATTGTGAATATTTTATTCAGTTTTATGTGAAAATGGCAGTCAAAATCACTCTTGGCAGTGAATTTCAGTTAAAACTGGGTTTTTTGCAGTTGAGGTACAGTCTTCATCTTTCCTTTGAAGTATGTAATCATAAATGAATAGCTAAAGAGTTAAACACGTCACTTCTGTCTTTTAGAGCAAGCGCACAACGCCAAGGCCAATTGTAGATTGATTACTATGTATGAATGATCGATGAAGATGATCAGCAGTTGCATTATCTGGGTCTGTTAGACTGACACGCATCTACACATGAATTACTGCTTTAGTCCAATTGAAATCAAACTTTTAAAGTTCATGCAAACACACACTGTAATTTTTTTTCTCCAAAGCTACGTTTTACAAGAAAATTACTATTTCACTCTTTCTGCTTAATTTTCATGTCTCTTTGTAAATAATTGTGATATTTACTGAATGCATTTTTTTAGTGCACTTAATTCTTTCCAATGCATTTGTCACACTGAAAGTGGAAGGTCAGGTCTGTGCATTGCATTGTGGAATACAGTATTCCAAGCACACTATGTTGTGTACTGCACATTTTAGCTAATTTAGTATGGCATCCAATCAGAAAATGTGCATACAGTGACAATACACACATAATAATTTATAATAATTCCTTACATTTATATAGCGCTTTTCTGGACACTCAAAGCGCTTTACATAGAAGGGGGGAATCTCCTCATCCACCACATAATATTTACTGCAGAAAGAGCAAGTTTGTTATATGCTATTCAGAACTTGTCTCTTTCAAGTTTAATGTACAGTATGCATTTCAAACTCTGTTTATTTTTTAATTTGTTTATTGATCCAAGCAGGCAGAGAAATACAATTACCTATGATAATACCACAAAGGATCCATTTTCCACTACTGATCAGTGAACCTTGCCCTCATTGTTAAGTCATTGCATTTTTTAATACGTTTCACAATTAAACAGATAACTCTCAATAACTCACAGTGTTAATGAGCTGTAGGTTCCCAACACAAATACAAAGAAAGCGCGTCTTGTGTTTCTGCTGAGGTATCCATTTTCATCTCTCCCTGTGTTTGTTTGCACACTGAATAAACTCATTAATTTCGTTAATTGTTTGACCCTATCTTTTTCTCGGATGCGGCGTGACAGTCTCAGAGAGAATGGGAACAAAGGCCCCGTGCAACATTACCGTTAAATAAACAAGTCAATAATACTCCGCAGGCTGATTAGACGGGCCTGTGGCGGTGCGCGAGCCTCTCTCTCAGGAGCAGATGAAATTGTTCCAGTGTGTTTCTGACAGCTCGACTGCAGACGGGGGCTATTAAGATGAAGCTTCTGTTTGTAACAATTAAAGTCCTGCACAATGTCCAGACAAACCACACATGATCGGCCGTGTGCCATTGCCCATTTAGAGAGAGCTTGCTCAAACTCTATACTTTTATGATTTGCAAATATATACATGTTTTTTCTTCTTGGTGGTTATGTTTTGCATTAAAAATAACAGAATCATAAGGAAATGCCATTCATTTAATTAAGAATTGTTAATATTTAAGACAATGCGCTGAAAAAATTGTTGTAGAAACAATTTTCACTCAGAAAGGTCTAGTAAATTTCACAAACAATTACAAAAAAAGCAAGTAACATTAAGCGTGAAATTTTGAAGTAGAAAAACTGAAATAGTATTGTTTTTATTTTATTTTTTGAAAAATGTATTCTTAATAATGTTTGCTTTATGTTTTATGTGATTTTGAAAAAGTATATTTCTAAATAGAGGATACAATACACACACACACACACACACACACAAATTTTTGATAAAAGAAATTATCTCTAATACTGGCCGATTACATAACCGATAACCGATATATTGTGCATCTCTACAGTTAACAAAACTGAATGTCTTGATAATAATTAGCAAAATGGACTCAGTTCTGAATAAGATCACTTTTCAAACATGATATTAGCAGGTTATGGATCGCTGTTTCATTCAGAGGATTGTACAACAAGTCACAACACACCTATGGCACATATAATTCAACGAAAGGCCATAATTTGCTCTATTTACCCACAATTCCATAATCCACTTCCCTGTTCCAGTCAACATTCTCATGCTACAGTGCATCTGCACCATCTAAAGCATTATCTGTGCCGCTCGGCGTGTGGTTGAGAGTGCTCAGGACAAAGGAGAGAGGGGGCCCATATGAGTCCATTATTCCATTTGCTCTGAAAAACAGATTTGACCTCTCAGTGGTGGAGTGGTACGTCACGGGCTGATGTGTGGATGACAGTGCAAAGGGGTGCATGTCTGGATAGGCTAATTAGAGGAGCGGTGGCACGAACGCGCTAGCAGCTCGGGCTAAATCCCATTATTTGGCTCCCTTCCCGGAGAGAGTGAATTGTATGTCAAGTAGGATGCATGTGGTAACTGCTATGAAATTACAGCTGCCGGAAGGCTGGAGGGCGAGTAATGCACATCCATTGTGTCATCAAGTGCATCCAAATAAGCAGATCTAAAAGGGAGCGACTGCACTAGGGCCGGCACCGGAGCAGCAGGGGCCTCCCACCTGATGCGGCCGCGGTGTTTGTACTTTTCCCTCATTCCCCGTGTTTCTTTATCACAGTCATTGCTGATAAGTGAACGAGCGGCTCTAGGGGTCGCATTCCAGGACTTGTTTTGTGATGAATGTTTTTAAATCAGTTTTCATGCACTGTGAATTTTGTCACAAAAAATATTTTCATAATAATTCTGTTGTAGTTTTGCAAGTCAGACTTTTGACGATTAGCATGAACTCTGGCACATATTGTGGTGTATTGTGGCAAGAAAAGAACTATATATATATATATATATATATATATATACACACACAGAGTCATGTGAAAAAGTTAGGACACCTTATTGAATTCCATGGTTTTCTGTATCAGGGCATAATAAAAAAATAATATCTGGTCCTTGGCAGGTCTTAACTTTTGGAAAATAAAACCTCAGATGAACAGCAACACATAACATATTGTATCGTGTCATTATTTATTTAACAAAAATAAAGCCAAAATGGAAAAGCCATGTGTGACAAAGTTAGGACACCCTTACTGTTAACAGGAATTAAGAGGGTAAGTAACGGTCAGACACTGCTAATCAAATGCCTTTGATTATCTGATCATCAGCAAGTGTGAGCACCTCCATAAAAGCAGAAGTTTTGGTAGTTTGCTGGTCTGGAGCCTTCAGGTGTGTGTTAACACAATTCTAAAGAGGAAAGACATCAGCGATGATCTTAGAGAAGCAATTGTTGCTGCTATCAATCTGGGAAGAGTAATATGGCCATTTCCAAATAATTAGAAGTCCATCATTCCACAGTGAGGAAGTTTTTTCACAAGTGGAAGACATTCAAAACAGACACCAATCCTCCCAGGAGTGGACGTCCCAGCAAATTCACCCCAAGAACAGACCGTGTAACAGTCAGAGAAATGGCAGACAACCCAAGAACTTCACTGCAGACTCTACAGGTCTCAGTTAACATGTTAAATGATAAAGTTCATGACAGTACAATTAGACAAATGTGGGCCAAGTATGGCATGTTTGGAAGGGTTGCCAGAAGAAAGCCTCTTCTTTCTAAAAATAACATGGCGGGATAGCTTAGGTTTGCAAAGTTGCATCTGAACAAACCATAAGACTTCTAGAACAACATTCTTTGAACAGACGATACCAAAGTGGAGATGTTTGGCCATAATGCACAGCGTCACATTTGGTGAAAACCTAAAGAGCATATCAGCACAAACACCTCATACCAAAAGTCACACATGCTGGTGGAGAGCTGATGATTTTGGGCTTGTCTTGTAGCCACTGGACCTGGACACCTCACAGTCATTGAATCGACCATGAACTCCTCTGTATACCAAAGTATTCTAGAGTCAAATTTGAGGCCATCTGTCCGACAGCTAAAGTTGGGTCAAAATTGGGTCATGCATAAGGACAATGATACCAAGCACACCAGCAAATCTACAACAGAATGGCTGAAAATAAAAGAATCAAGGGGTTGCAGCAGTACAGTCAAAGTCCAGACCTCATCCTGACTGAAATGCTGTGGCGATAGCTGTGCATAAACAAATGCCCACAAACCTCAATAAACCAGAACAACGTTGTAAAGAAGAGAGGGTCAAAACTCCTCACTCTTATAAATATTTTTTTTTCTAAATGAACAATGCCACAAAAGCAAAATTATTGACTTTTTTTGCTATTGCTATTTGCACTTTTTTTTTTTTTTACTTAAACTATTTAACTGAAAATGTAAAATTCAACCGATGTTTTAAAATAAAGATTTTAAACTAAAATATATATATATCTGACTTTTGGGTGTCTGAGGCTAAGACTAAAATTCAGATTTACATAATAAAATTACATATGACTTATATAACATTTCATAACATTAATCATTAGTGTTTTTCAGTATTACATAAAAAATGGACCCAGACTATAATAAAGGTCTGGCCTAAATCTCCAGATATCCATTGACCCTAGAGCCGCTCCTGGATATATGAACGATGTTATAAAATCATATGCTAAAGGCATCTATTTACTTTCCTAATTAGCAATTGCATGAGTGAATCAAAAGAAATTGTTGCGCTCTAAATTGACAAAAAGTTCCTTTTCTTTCAGGTGCGTAGAGCCAAAGAAGTACTTGAACATAAACAGAAAAGGTAGCTGGCCGCACACTGAATCCAATGAAGACTGAAGAGGTCTAGAAAAACAATTTATTTTATAAATTGCATATTGCATGAGTGGAAATGAAAAACATACAAAGGTCACATAAACAAAAACAACCCGAGGTAAATACTTGTTTTAGTACAGATGTCTTTGAATTTGTGTCACAACGCTTCTGTCTCTAGAACTGGAAGAAATCCAGTAAACTCAAGTGGAAAAACGCAAGAGCATTTCTGCTATAATACAGATAGAGGAAAGGGAGGACAAAAAAAGAAAGTCTCTAAAACTGTCAGATGAGACACAAGCCAGAGTTTCCGCAAATCTATTATGAATGAAATAAATCTTGGCAAAGAGGCAGGAGAGAAATCACACACACACACACACACACACACACACAGACAAAGGACAGGGCCACAGAGGGTGCCTTTCACCAAGAACTGTTCATTAAAACAACATGGGTCAACAACCCTTTGCTTTCTCCACAAACCTGCCATATATCAGCCGTGCTGTCTGTCGGTAATGTGATCTGAATGAAAACAGAGAACGAGCGAGTATCTGCAACCGAACAACAGAGGGAAAGGTGCATGAAAAAGAGAGTTTGTTGCCGAACGAAACTCCCAAAATTCCTGACACACACAGAATTCTTTGTTCCAGCTCAGAAAAGAGTTTCCCGGGACGGGCGGCAGCTACCTTGGGTTTAATCACACGTGCGTTATTTAGACTTCAAACACCGAGCTCTGATGAAAAGTATGTCTCCTGCTAATATCTGCCAGCATGCTCGGGTTAAACTGCCTAAGAAGCTTATTTCCATCATAAATAATGCATATTCAGATGTGCTTGACTTTGCTAAAATAAGAATCGCCCCTGTGATTGACATCAGGGTTTGTTTAAGCCTTCAGTTTCACCTTTGGAAATAGATCTGTCTGGTTTCATATGTAGATGCGGGTACAACCATGACAGCCCACCGTAGCAGTTATATATCGCACAACTGTATGCTAACGCTATATTTGGAGGAGTGAACACGTCGTCTTAGCCCATTCATTCAATGTGGCAGATAAAGAGACAGCAGAGAAAGCTGTCGCAAATAAACGGCACGTCAAATGATTAGACGTCACGATCCAATCAACAGATCGCAAACGTGAAAAAGAGCCAAATTCACTCACGCTGACATAAATTTATACCTATTTTCTAAATACAAGAGGGAATGGGAATATTAGGAAGGGTGTATTTGATTTGCTTCACATTCACCGCTTCCCTTGGGCTTATTACAGACACAATTATGGATTGTAAACTAGTTAATGAATACAAAGTAGGCTAAATCTATCAAGGTTTTAATGTTTTAAAACACTGCGAACGCATCGGGAGAAATGCAGCTGGAGTTTTTCATCCGAGAGTGAGCAGAGATGAATATCTCTTTCCCTCATCCAGATTTTTTAAGACCACGGAAATGTATCCCATTCCATATTAATCCTACTCCGTACACCGATGCTACTCATATCTCCGTGCCACCCTCCCCTTCCTCCTCCTCTTTCCGAAATTAGCACATTGAATGTCTCGGAGTTGGCTGCTAATAGCAACAGCACCTCAGGATGTCGGGGGCCGTTCTGATCAGCCAGACGACGGATTAACGCTTGACCTTGGGACACGATATTAAGCTACTGTGGAGACGGATGTCAGGCCCGCGACACAAACTTGAGCTCATAATGGTGGAAGCACGCACATGTAAATCCACATACAAATATTCATAAGATACGAGCGAGTACAATCCTGCACGGACTGACGATCTGGCGATAGATTACGGCTAATTTCTTTAGTCTTAAACATGGCTCACATTTGCTTTGACTCAAAGTGCAGTAATCTGCCTAATTTATTCACAGCCATTCACAGTTTCAAAAATAGCTCATCTTGGATGTGTGAATATAAACCCTTTAATTATGATTTTGACAATGTTTCAGTAAACCCAAGGCCAGTATGAGAGTCCTTCTATAATTTAGGGTATTATTTCACATCAGGGCAAACAAAAACAAAAAAAGTGTAAAAACAATATATGCTTTCTCAATAAAACAATTGGTTTCAGTTTATGTAGTTTATCATTATCAGTAATATCATTGAACACAATTTTGGTATTACAAAGAAAAAGATGTTTCCCTGGTGGTGAGTTTGTCAACTGTGTTACTGACAATCTGCATGGGTTGACAAGTAACATAGTTGACAATTTCACCATTTTGACTCAAAATGCCTGGTATAGAAGAAAATTACATCACATGATGCAGGTCACATAGATTTATGATAAACCCTTTTTTGTTTTGTTTTCAGTGGGGTATTTGGTTAGTAACATAGTTGACTTTTTTTGTGGACATGAGTAAAATTAAATATTTTAATTACATTTTTAGGGTATTCAGATTAATATAGATAATCTTGACTTTAACATTTTTATTAAACACCATTTTTTATATTACAAGGAATAAGATGTTTTCCATGGTGGTGAGTTTGTCAACTATGTTACCGACAAACTGTATGGGTTTACAGGTAATGTTCCAAATGTTCCGTATGATCAGGTTAACCTCAAATTGTAATATTTGACTTAAAATCATTAAAATGTTGCAAACCATAACAATGTTCCCAACATAGATCATGGGCAATCAATATACTCCTTGACAATAGGTCACTGGAAATCAAATATAGAAAAATAAAGAGTACATTTCACATAACGTGTTCAAAATGTAATTTTCTTCAGCGGTGGACATCACATGATCCTGGTCATATGACATGATAAACCATTTTTTTGTTTTCAGGGGAGTTTTTGGTTGGTAACATTTTTTGTGCTCACAAGTAAAATGAAATATTTTCTTATTTGAAAGAAAATTAAATCTCAACTTTAACTTTTTTTATTCATTATTTTGATCTCAAGACTTCCTCAATCCAAATAGCGGAAAGGCAATTTCAACCAAACTGAAAAACAAAAGAAAATGGTTAGAAAAACATAATTATCATCAATGGATTGTACCCTAAATTATAGAATGACCATAAAAAACAAAGAGGAAGTGCTTTGATGTTTAAATAAAATAAATACTTAATTTTAGGACTGAACACTGAAAGCTACATTTTCACATCCTTCCTTTGGACCGAACCTTCGTTATTTGGCAACTTTGTTGTCTACGGTGTGCTCTTTAAGTCCCTGGTGATAATTATTTGATCTTGTTTAGTTCATTATTCATCTTGTGGGAACCTGCTGCGACTTGTGTATAAATGCCATATGAAAGCATTGCGATCTGAGGATGCAGCTTCACTTTTATCCTCATTCCCCAAACAGATCAATTAGTAAAACTAAACAGTAAATTATTAATCACATTGCTTTGTGTCCCGGTTTCATCAGCATTAGAAAAACAGTTCGTTAGTGTGGGAAACAGGCAGGTGATTGAGTGGAGACCAAAACCGAACTGATGGCGCGAGAGCTTCAGAGGGGCGGAATTAACCCAGCTGTCCGTCACGTCAGGTGACGTTTCTTTGTCGCGACGGCATCCGGGGTGCCGCACCTGCACGAAACGGGGTCAATCTCCGTTTCAAAGTCGTCGGTGACATATGCTGCCCAACGGGGCTTCGTATGCGCGGAAATACGCGGGACACACCCCGCAATCAAATAATATTTTGCACGGAATATTCAAATGAGGTGAATTTTAACAAGACGCGCTCATTCGCACGCAACCGAGGGGACGTTTCAGATGAGTCCCTTATTTGTCAGGAGACGGCCAGGTATATAAACTTCTTTTTTTCTTTTTCCAGAATAAAATCTGAATTCACAGGTCCTCTCAGGGGCAGCAGATTGCTCCACTGTTCTGAGTTGGGCAATTTGAATAAATTATTCGAAGGAGGGGGGCGACTGGCGCTAGAAAGAGAAAGAGAGGGGCGAGAAAAAGGGCTCGGTGGTTCATTTTGCACGAAATGATATTTTTGCTGGAAAGGTTAATTTTGAAGGGAGTTTGAATGGCTGGGAACGCTGCAGTTGCTGTATGGTGTTGCTGGAGGTGGCTGCAGTTATTAAAAGCGATTGCGTTTCCTGCCGGATCTCTCCAGAGAGAAGAATCAGTGGAGATGTTAAACCTTGCTTGACACCCCAGTTGGATAATTGTGGGTGTGGAAGCTAATCAGCAGAACATGTCTCCTCGATTTAAATCTTGTCAGTTAGTCAAGATTAGACCCTCCCGTATTGGGTACCATTAGCTTCGTTGCATGTCAATGTGCTGGAGAAGCTGTTGGCAAGGTCCGGCTACAAGGGTAAAAGATGAGCTCGGCGGTTAAGGCAGATGTATTCAAGCTGTAAGACTGCTATGGAATTTTTTTTTTTTTTTTACCTCAGAAATACATACATTCCCTGTGTGATATTATGCAGTGTTTGAAATTGCGTTTGTTACCACTGACCCAAGTGTGAGCCTGAGGAGAAAAAAAAAGAAAGAAAGAAAAAATCAGAAGGATTTGTTCTGATTCCTCCTCTAGGAAATAATGAAGGAAAAAAAACTATCCATCATTTATACATTGAATATCGATGTCCAAAAAGAAAGGTTAAAAAAGACGTGTTTGATGCACTGAATATCAATGTGCAAAAAAAATAAAATAACAAAAATACACAATTTAATACATTAAATATCATAAACCAAAAAACTAAAACAGAACAAAAATATTATAATCAAAAACAAAATATTACATTAAAATTAATTACATATACAGAATGTGCAAATAATAGTAAAAATAATAATAAAATAAGAAAGCAAAAAACATGTGAGATAGATAGATAGATAGATAGATAGATAGATATTGAATGTGCAAAATAAAAGACAAAGCAAAAAAGCAAAAATTATATTATGCATATGCAAAAAAAAATAAAAAAAAATCTGATGGCTTGAAATATTACACATTTTTCCAGGAAACATTCATATTTTAGTCGTGTCCAGACTTCAGAAAAGCACATGTGTATTTCCGTTCAAAGATATTAAATTATAGCACAGCTCTCGCTTGAGTGGGATCGTGAAATCCATACATTGACAGCGTAAATGGCCAATAATCTTTGACAGCGTGATCTCATTAATAAAGGGAGGGTATAAATTTTGCTCAGTTTGAAAGGACGACTAATTCAAGAATGTGCAGTGAATTTTATGGCCGCAGTCTGGCTGGCCGAGGGCCAGGCCTTTGCATTCCCCCCACGGTAAATATTTGTAACATATTTCTTGCTGCAGGACAAAAGCTTCTTTCAGCGAGCAGCTGCCGTAGCCTCGCGGTGAACGCTGGGTCAGGCCAACTAAACAACAAAGCTGTGCCAAGTTCACCGGCCCTGCTGATTTCTGCGCTGGGCGGCTGCATACCAGCACTACTCCTCATCACGAAAGAAAAAATCAGAAGGATTTGTTCTGATTCCTCCTCTAGGAAATAATGAAGGAAAAAAAACTATCCATCATTTATACATTGAATATCGATGTCTAAAAAAAAGACATGCTTGATGCACTGAATATCAATGTGCAAAAGAAGGCCACATAATTTAATGCAGTAAATATCATAGAGCAAAAAAACTAAAACAAAAAATATTACAAACAAATATAAAATTTGTGCAACCGTCAGACTTTTATATATGATTCTGACAGAGTTTTTCACTTTAAAGTCAACATGAAATCAAAACTGACTTTCTCGATACACATTCCTGGTCTCAGTGTGATCAATTCATCAGTGCAGTGTTATTTTAAAGAAACAAAGGTGGAGACTTTGGACAATATTTCATCAAAATGTATTAATGTGCTATTTCAGGTCATGCAGGCATTAGGACAATGTTAACTAATAGCCAAATTGCTATTTAGAAATAGTTTTACCAAACATCTGCTATAGAATGACGGCTTTTTATGATCCTAACAATTTCTGATGGTATACACTAAAACAAAACTGTAGTATAATCCTCCCTACCAATGACTGCCATCCTGACAAACCAAAAAACAGACATATACAGCGAGAGAGAGAGTTCAGCCCTCCGATTAGTCGGATCAAAGCTGCATCTGCTGTAAAGTTGGGTTAGTTCAAGGCCTGCGGGCTCCAAAGCTGTTTATAAACAGTTGTTTCTGGCTGTTGAGCTGGATCACGGACAAATCCACACTCGGCGAGAGGCGGCAGCAACAGGCGAAAGTATCAGACCGAAACACCGACCCATAACCGCACGCATTAACACCCCTCTGAGTGGAGCTGAGCCTGTGGCGAAAATTTTTTTTTTCTATTACCATAAGCTCAATCTGTTCAGCCTAGATGGGATAACTGGACTGTTTGTGTGTTGCGTGTGCGCAGCGAGGGCTAATAATCATCTGGCGTGTATTATATTCATCATCTAAATAAAGATATGCAGTTTGTCTCATTCCACATGTAATGAATCACTGAAATTATCAATTTAAAAATAAATATGGAGATTATTTTGCCCCAGCAATATGTCACGGAGCTAAAATCATTAAATGTTGTCAGAGGCCATGTTGCAGTTTTATTTAGGAGTTTTAATAGTCATTGAAGCATTAATTATTGATAAGCCCCACGATTGATTGGCTGACTAGATAATGTAATTGAAAAATGAAAATCATCACAGTAAGTGTCTGGAGTACTGAAATTGGCGTGTGAGAGAGAGTGTGTATCTTAGGGGATCACCCTATAGGATTTCATCATTACTGCCAGACTATAAAAAGTAGTGCTGTGATTAAAAAAAGCTGATTGATTTGGCTCTCATTGGAATTAGCCGTCCCTGCTTTGTCTAAGGGCCCTGCCTGAGTGTGTGTGTGTGTGTGTGTGTGTGTGTAAGAAAGAGACGGGATGTGTGCGCGTGTGCGGGAGAAACACAGCTGTCTGTGCGTTCTTGTCGTCAAAAGGTGGCCCCACTCCCTCACATTTTATTCTTGCCGTGTCTCTCTCGAACACAGTCTGCTGTGCTAAAGATATCACACACACACACACACACACACACACACACACACACCATATACCTATTGATTTTACTATCTGCTGCAATGAGTGATCATCCACGTCCAATTCCACAACCCAAAGATGAGTTCAATATCCATACGGATGCTGCAACTATATTTCATTAGCAGAAACTGGAAATGGAAAGTATGATCTATATATAAAAGATAACAATTCTTAAGGAAGAGAGGTCAAGCCATTATCTACTTTTACAAAAACCATTATAGTCTTTAAAAAAATTAATAATATTAATAATAATAATAATATTTAACAATATTTAAAAATGTTTTATCTTTTAAATATATATTAAAAAAATAAATAAATAAATAAATTTGCATGTTTAATTAAAAAAATAAAGTCATTTTGGTTTACGACCTAAAATTGGGTTAAATATATATTAAAAAAGCGAAAAAGTGAAATAAATTTAAATCTTTTTCATGTTTAATTTTAATATACAATATCTCAAATTTCTCTCTCTCTCACACACACATATATAATTTACACATATATATGTCAATATTATACATGCTACATCTTACTACTATAAACATCATACTACATATCAGTGGTCGTCAACCACTGGGTTCCGACCTAAAATTGGGTTTTAGGTCTGATATACTGTAATATTAAAACATTTTAATGTACAATTTTGTATACTTTTTATGGTAGACAATTTTAGTACTGTGTTGGGTCGCAAATAAACCTAAAATTCTGAAACTAAACCACTTGAAAACCATTTATTTTAATTATATTTCATTAACAATAATCTACATTTAAGCACATTTAACATATTATAAAAATATCTTTATATATCTTATATATAGCACACATGAACCTAAAGACATGATAATTATATTCCCGATTAACACACGCAGCAGTTTGTCACACTAACCCACTTTAACATTCTGCCATCATCATATTCTCAGGACATTAACGCAACTTTCCTTAACTTCCTGAGTGCCCAGGAAGAGAGTGGCCCTACGGGAGGGCGGGCAGGCGGTACGATGTCTTACACACACAAGCAGCAAGACAAGGTAGCGTTTCTTTTGTGCTCGACGCAGAGGGGCTGATGTGTGTTAATCGGAAGCCCTCTTGCCCTGCCTGGGTGTTAATTCAGCAAGCTGTTAAAGAGAGCTGTAGATTAACAGATAAAGGTGCTGTGCGCTGGGGTCAGGCTGATATGGACTCCCAGTCTTCCCCGGCGCTTGTCAGATGCCTGCGTGGATTAACACAGAAGCTTCCCGTTCTCTCCCTCCCGTTGTCGCGAGGTCAGAGGTCAACCGTTTAGCCCTATCGGCAGGCCCTCGATGAGAGGCGAGAAGGCAGGAGATCTGCATACAGCCGACGTATGAGTTCATTTGGAACGGAGCCGGGAAGGGAGAGAGGATGTGCGGAGTCTGCCGTAAGGGATTACGGAGCGGACCCATATACCTATTGATTTTACTATCTGCTGCAATGAGTGATCATCCACGTCCAATTCCACAACCCAAAGATGAGTTCAATATCCATACGGATGCTGCAACTATATTTCATTAGCAGAAACTGGAAATGGAAAGTATGATCTATATATAAAAGATAACAATTCTTAAGGAAGAGAGGTCAAGCCATTATCTACTTTTACAAAAACCATTATAGTCTTTAAAAAAATTAATAATATTAATAATAATAATAATATTTAACAATATTTAAAAATGTTTTATCTTTTAAATATATATTAAAAAAATAAATAAATAAATAAATTTGCATGTTTAATTAAAAAAATAAAGTCATTTTGGTTTACGACCTAAAATTGGGTTAAATATATATTAAAAAAGCGAAAAAGTGAAATAAATTTAAATCTTTTTCATGTTTAATTTTAATATACAATATCTCAAATTTCTCTCTCTCTCACACACACATATATAATTTACACATATATATGTCAATATTATACATGCTACATCTTACTACTATAAACATCATACTACATATCAGTGGTCGTCAACCACTGGGTTCCGACCTAAAATTGGGTTTTAGGTCTGATATACTGTAATATTAAAACATTTTAATGTACAATTTTGTATACTTTTTATGGTAGACAATTTTAGTACTGTGTTGGGTCGCAAATAAACCTAAAATTCTGAAACTAAACCACTTGAAAACCATTTATTTTAATTATATTTCATTAACAATAATCTACATTTAAGCACATTTAACATATTATAAAAATATCTTTATATATCTTATATATAGCACACATGAACCTAAAGACATGATAATTATATTCCCGATTAACACACGCAGCAGTTTGTCACACTAACCCACTTTAACATTCTGCCATCATCATATTCTCAGGACATTAACGCAACTTTCCTTAACTTCCTGAGTGCCCAGGAAGAGAGTGGCCCTACGGGAGGGCGGGCAGGCGGTACGATGTCTTACACACACAAGCAGCAAGACAAGGTAGCGTTTCTTTTGTGCTCGACGCAGAGGGGCTGATGTGTGTTAATCGGAAGCCCTCTTGCCCTGCCTGGGTGTTAATTCAGCAAGCTGTTAAAGAGAGCTGTAGATTAACAGATAAAGGTGCTGTGCGCTGGGGTCAGGCTGATATGGACTCCCAGTCTTCCCCGGCGCTTGTCAGATGCCTGCGTGGATTAACACAGAAGCTTCCCGTTCTCTCCCTCCCGTTGTCGCGAGGTCAGAGGTCAACCGTTTAGCCCTATCGGCAGGCCCTCGATGAGAGGCGAGAAGGCAGGAGATCTGCATACAGCCGACGTATGAGTTCATTTGGAACGGAGCCGGGAAGGGAGAGAGGATGTGCGGAGTCTGCCGTAAGGGATTACGGAGCGGACCGAGGCATAAATTCAGAGGATTTTATTTTGTAAATGCTGTAGATGTATCCGTTAAGACAGAATCGCGAAGGCACGGGAAAAGAGATCACACTTTTCCAGGAACGTGTCCTAATGGAGGCGAAGAACAAAAAAGCTGGAGGAAAACGTGGGAAAAATGAAATATGCGGAACATGAAACTCTGCAAATTTGACTTATAACAAGCAAAATTACACCCGCTGTCATTTAAATTATGGCTGCCCTCTATAAAGGTGTCTTTTAGGTGCATTAATTGAATTCGGCAGTATTTTCCAATAATAATCTGTAAAGTTCATCCGTCCATCGCTCACAGGATCCCCGCTGTGTGTGCGAGGAGGACGTATCCATTTCAGTGGCTTAATTTATTTTCATGATTCGCTGATAATGACTGCCATGCAGGCTGTACATCAGAATTAACCTTCATTTCACTGAGGTATATTACGATGACAGTCTCCGACACATTTCACCTACACAAAGGGCATTCCTCTCTCTCCATCTCTCTCTCTCCTGGCTTTATAATCATCCTCGGCAGACGAAGATTGTTTGATAGCCGATTAATTTTCATAGGAAATCAAGTGGCCAGCTCTCCCAAAAGGCACACATGCAATGTGCTTACTGCTTTTTTTTTCTGGGCAATTAGGCATTTTATATAATCCTTTTTTTAAATTTTTTTTATTATTGCAATTATTAAAAATAAAATCCCCACCCCGGCGAATTATTTTCAGTGCTGCCGACATAACAAAAGTAGTGTAAATTAATCAGGCACATCAAGGCACAGGAGCTTTCTAATATCTATGCAAACCATTAAGTGTCAGATATGAATTTCACCATTTGCTATGGTCTCGGTCAAAGGATTTCATTAGGGGGCTGACGTCACGTTTGAGGCGCGAGCCGGATCATTCCTGTCCTATTTTCTCCCTCATGAGCTCTTTGTTCTTCTAGCCTTTGTAAGATCTTTGCACTAAAAAGGACTATGCAAATTACAATAATAGATTTCGCCAAGCGCCACGGCAATGGCATGATAGCCTATTTAGGAGAAAACCAAAGCAATATTCAATTTATGGTATTAACCCAGACACATGCAAAGGTTGCCAAAAAAAGTGATTAAGAAATTACAAAATTGGTCCAAACCGCTCGCAGTCTCTCTCTTTCTCTCAGTCTCTCCTCCCTCCCTCCCTCCGCTTGTTCGTTTGTTCGTCATTCGCACACAGTGACATGGCAAACATAATGAGGCTGGACTGGTAATTAGAATGTTCTGGAGAGCTGGAATAGTGAGCTTACCCTGGGCTACCGGCTCTGCACTGACGCTGAGAGGTGAAAACTACCGGCACGCTGGAATGAGGTCTGGAGCTAACTGCCAGGAGCCGAACCAGACCCGGATGGATCACGTGACTGCTGAAAGAGAGAAATATTTCATTATTCATATATCTGAGAAGGAGAATTCAAATGATCGGTTTATTATCAAAATAACAACACAAAATTCTCAAAACTCAAAAAAATTGCATTTATTATATAATTTAATAAATAATAATAATTACAAAATCTATTACATTATAATAATTATTATCAAAAACATTAATATTAATATCATTAATCATCATCATCATCTCTGGATTTTCTGTGGGCACATAACATACCTTTATATCGTTCATGGGCATGTTATATGTTATGTATTATATAAAACTTACATAAATATCTAAAGGAAAATGTATATGTTACAATTTATTTCTTTTTTTAAATGAAGATTTCTGGGGTGTGTTTTACAATAAAAATATATTCAGATTTTCTACGTTTAATTCAATGTGTTACTTGCCATTTCTTTGCAATTCATTTCTGAGTGAAAAGTGTTTCTACACCAACTTTTCTGTGTGTGTGAGTATGTGTGTGTGTGTGTGTAGGACATGTTACCTGTCACAACTTGTATTAACCTTTTTGCTTTCACTAATTTTTTAAATGGTCCTGCAATGTGACAAATTATTTTAAATACAAATATTCCAAGTATCAATGAATAAAATGTCATAAAAGCATAATAATTATAAAAAATATTAATTGGCCAAATGGAACTTAAAATAGTTTTTGATGCAGTATAGCACGTCACACTGCAGGACAATTCAACTTTCCAATCAAAACGAATATCCTATGAAGGGCTAAATGAAGGACAAAAGGAAAGGCTATTTTCATGTAATTTCTTTTTTTATTATTATTATATACACACTAGAGAGAAAACAGGAATGCGTGCCAGATTCAAACCTGCATTTCCCTGGTGAGCGCCACAGCTCAAAATGTCTGTACCATCTGTGCTAACCACTATGCCACAGCTAATTGAACCCTTCTTACTGTATCTGTCATTTTTTCCCCACACAGACCCTGCAGGCAGAGCCGCGAGATGATCCGTCCCTCTAGCGCATCTCCACCACTACAAATAAATATAATCAATCCCACATTTACATACAAATAGGCTTCTTAGCCCTCTTCATTCTGACTTGACGGCCATCCTCGCAGGAGCAAATATATTCACTCTACATGGCAATTTCATATTTATCATCCGATGGCTTATTGATTGTTTCTTTTTTTCCAGCTTCTTCTTCAAAGAAATGTTCCCCTTCATTTTATTAGTGGATATTGAGGGGCATGTTTAGCAGATACGCCACGTGTGTTTCATCATTTCCTGGCGGGCGAGATTATGACTATTGACATTGTCACTTCTCTCGGCACTTATCGTTGCTTACTGGTAGCTATCAGTGCATCGGCGCGCCACTTAAAGGCCGTAAACCGGAGAAGCGTGCGTGCGTCTAATATGCCTCATTCGCTCTGTGTCAAACTGACAGCCCACCACGCTCAAATAGATGTCAATCCCACCACAGGACAAATATCCACCACGGCAAGCGTGACCGAAGAAGCATGTTAACAGCGGCCCGATATACAGATACACACTGAGAGAGAGCTCCATTATAGGCTAGCGTTCTTAAACGCCCACTTGACACGCACAATAACTTACGTAAGGTATCATTTCCTGCAACGCCGACGATACGGAGTCACACCGAGGCAAACTGTCGTGGTGAAAAATGCAACTTCCTCCCCCGACATAATTAAAGTGTCAGAATGCGGCCGGGCTCGCAGACAATAACCCTGCTAGGTTTAATTTGAATAGGCAATCTCTGCTTTGGCTATGCATTAAGAGAAACATCTGAGATATTGCTCTATTAACTGTTTCACTCACCCAGCGCTGGCCTTTTAATTAGAGTTTAATAGCAGTTATTAACTCATTACAGGGCATGGGGGAGCATTCGTAGCTACTGTGACCTCTAGCAAAGTTGACACTTCAATGGCAGAATATTTCCCGAAAATTCATTCATTTAATTCTGACCTATGCAAATGCAGAGTTCGTCATTACAACCCAGCTGCAATAATTAACTAGAGTGCCTCAAATTAAAATATAAATGGAGGGATTATGTGTCAGGTGTGAAAAACAGAAAGGAAAAATGAGATTTCATTTGTTTGAATTGTTTTAAATGAACCCGGCACTATTGGCAAAAGCCGCATACTTTGTTTTGTAAATGGGAAAGGTAGCAGAGTATCTAAGATGATATCTGACACTCGGCGTGAGTCTCTAGCATGCTACTCGTTACAAACACACACATACACACAAATAAACTCTCATCCTCGTTTCACACGTATGAACGTGGAGTTTCAACACGTGCCATATCACATGTCAGCATTCGGGGGATCCTGCGAACAAACATATTACGACTTGTTTTTCACATTTAATTTGTTTGCTCGAAGACACTAAGTGGTTTATCAACACGTTGGAGTCACCTGACACCACCGCCGTCATGTGACACAACAAAACAACTGACGAGTTTGCAGTCGAATGCAAATATATCAGGAATATTCCAGGGTCATGATCACTCCAAGATGAACAAACTGAAGATTAAAGGTCAAAGAAACAGCACTGCAGGAATCTAGATATGAATTTTCAGGCACTTTAAAGGGGGATCAGTGATCAAATATATATAAATATAACTTTTATAACCAGTGGCTTAGCTTCCTAACAATGGTATTGAAGAAATACAAACAAATAAACAAATATATAAATAACAATATTCTTAAAAGTATTAAATACAAAATTATACTAAAATTATTATTACTAAAATTAAATGTAAAAAATATACATAGCTAATATTTATATAGCCTTAGCATTTCTATATCATTGTTGTTGTTTTACATTAAAAAAAAAACAAGAAAGAAAGATTGATGACAATACTAATGTTTGGGTCCCTGTGGATTAAAGCAAAATGATAAGTAAAAAACCTATATATAATATTTATATAGTCTGTTTGGGCGGGCCCTATGGATTAAAGTAACACCATTATTAATAATAATCAATCAGTCAATCAATCAATCAATCAATCAATCAAATACATAAATAAACAAACAAACAAATAAATAAAATGTATATAGCCTTAGTATTTATATATTTTAATTATTTTTAATAATAATTGTATTATTATCATTGTTGTTGTTTCCCTTCAAAAAAAAAAAAAGATAATCAATATCAATGTTTGGGTCTCTGTGGATTAAAGCATCACTATCAGTTATAATCAAAATAAAGAAAGATACAAATACATTTATATTAATCATTAAATCCATCCATATCTATCCCTGCTTATTAAGCAAGAAAAAGGCTTGCTATAAGTTTTACGATACTCATCAGATTGACTGTGTCCACAGCTGAGATTTCAGTCTTCTCGTCCTCCCCAGAAGCACACACACACACACGCCTGATTTTCATTTATAATGCCCTCTTCAAATCGCCTGAAGGAAAAGTTTGATTCAAACAGGGAGAGGGGGTGGGGTGGGCGGGGTTTGGGGGTGTGGGGTAGAGACACCTCACAAATTAACAAAACTGTCAGTCAGGAATTACAGCGGGCTGAACGCTGCAAAATGCATTCTTTGAAGTCCACATTTCAGCAAAATTATATGAAAAAAAAAAACGTTATATCTAATTAAAATAATAACTGTATTCTCATTTTTCAAACTCTCCATATCCTGAGGGCTATTTGGGATGAGTGGGTTTTTCTCCTGGCGTTTTATTTTTTTGCCGTCTCTTCACCGCTGCGGCGTGCTGAACTGCTCCTACAGCAGGATCACATCATTACCATCTCCCCAGCTGAGTCGCCAGCAACCATTATCATGCAGCATTATTAATCTTCTTGTCTTATCAACTTGCAAATCACAAACCATTGAGCCTTATGGCGTGGTTTTGGGTCCACGGTTATTCATTTTGTAGGTCTACCTAGCCTCCAAGTCCCCTTAATCACCTGACGATTGTCAGTCTCTTCCTTTTGCCCTGCTCCCGGTGGCCTCAAAAAGAAAAAAAAGAAAAAAGAAAAGTCCCTCTCCCTTTATTTTTGCCTCTTCCATTTTTTTTCCGAGGGTCCCTGCTTTTGAAGCGACTAGACAGTGAAGAGGATAGATTTCATTAATAGAAGAGAATTAACATCCCACTGCCACGAGATGACCTCTTTTCCTGACATGTATGTCTAAGTCATTCTTGTCATTGTTTATTCACCATCTTGGAAGAAAACGCCAGCGACATATAGGACTGATAGAGAGAGATGAGAAAAGGAAAAGGAGAGAGAGAGAGAGAGAGAGAGAGAGAAGTTTCTATAAAACTAGATTCACTGACCCTCAGATCTTTGCTCTGGAATCAGTTTGCTTTTCTTAGTACTGAAATATTTATCATATTGGAAAAGAGAAATGTGTGCATGCCTGTGTATGCATTTAGATGGAGTTTCCTTTAAAAACTATGCCTGACTTTATCCTCTTTTCCATAGTTAAAAAGCTTTGTGTAAGATGCTGGATGAGAGGGAATAAAACTTGGACAGATGCATGCAGGAGTCAAATTAGCCGATTTCTTAGATTTTTTAATACCTCTTCCAAGTAGAAAATTCATCTCTATTCTAGTTTCTGAGCACTTCATTTCATCTTTGAAGTCCCGCGGTGTTCAAGTGGACACTTGCGTTCTCACTTCCAAACAAAGGCATGGTTGAACGCATGCATCCACACGCTGAGATTTCAACTTTTTTTCATGGGATACAAGGCGAAATGTGTTAACGGTGCAATGCGCAGAGCAGATAATAATTTCCATGCTTCTCAAATCAATTCTGTAAGCTTCATCTAACTCCTATCAAACCTTTGCGTGAAATCCCAGCCCAGTTACACCTCTGGAGCACTTATAAATAATGAAAACTCGTTTGAGAAGAAAAAGACTGCTTAAGGACAAAATGTTGATTATAAAAGTGTCTTTTATCCTCCTGTTCACATCTTTCTGAAGATGCAAAGACTCCGGGCAAACAAAGCAGAGCGGACGAGCCACATCCAACCAAAAATTAAGTTTGATGTGAAAAGTGCTGATGTTCACGAGAAAGTCGGACAGGTGGTATTTAGATTCGAGCGGTGAGATTTGAACAGGCCTGACTCTTTGACTGAGATGTCTTGTGTGTGTATTTGTTCTTGCTCTTACCTTCTCAGCAAAGCAAGAAATCTGATCTGCAAGTTATCGTGTATGCAACTTAAAAGGCCGCTGAATCTAGCATCAGAAACGCTCCCTGTAGTTCCCTGCTAAAGTCGTTGGCTGGACATCCAGTTACTTAAGGTGGTTTGGATGGATGGTTATTTAGGGTGAGTTTTTGAGTCAGACGAAGATCTGACACTTCTGTGGAAAGAAAAAAAATATCTTAGTATCTTCAGCAAGTTTTCCTGTTTTGTCATGCCACTGTGATGCAGCAGCAAATGCAACAGCAATCAGAGGTGGTTTCATGCCACTCCATAAATGAATGAATGTCAAGCAGAAGACAAACAAAGTTATTATTGCTTTGCATTTTCAAATTCACTTTACATTTCAGTTTGGTTGCAATTCATTTTAGCAATGGTTTATTAGGGTCAAAATATTAGGGGAACTGGGGAAAAATGTCACCAAAATGACAAAAAAAAAAGTCTCTGAAATGTCAGGGATAAACAGTCCCGATAATGTGTTTTTGTTTTGATTTCAATCTGTCAGAGGAAATGCATTCTCAATTATTTAAAATTGCTGTATTCATTGATTATATTGAAGTATTTGACATTAAAGAATGACAAAGCATAGGTTTATATGGCTAGAAAAAAAATACCCCATAAATACCCTAAAAATATATATTAGATTACTATACTTACATTAATAATATAATTATATTAGTAATTATTAGCAAATAGTAACATCTAAGAAACCTTAACTAAAAGAACATTGCAAGAGTTTACATCTGATATAAGCAAAACGTTTTTTTTTGCATAAACACAGGAATCCCAATCACAGGAAACAATATACAGTATTAGTTCAATTTGTTGGCCTCTTGTTGTACAGCTAAGACGCACAGTGATTTTTATAAGAGAGGAAAAGTTTTAGGAAATGGTCTGTGATGGAAATCTTACAAAAGTGTTTTCAAAAACAAACTTTGTCTTTACGTTTTAGGCTTTAGATTACAATAAATAACCCTGAACAGAAGAAAAGAGGCATGGAGCATGAAAGAGTGACTGTATCCTTTAGCGATCCCTCAGTCTAAAACTGAGACACAAACACGGCACCTAAACACACTCATAGTGTGCACTGCCAGTTTTCTTCAAACGCTTGTGGCGGTCAAGTTTTCCACATGCATGAATACCAGGATAAAAACAGACGAGGATGACACTGGCTCCACGGTTTAGAGCCGGCAGGAGCAGAAACCTGCTCCTCTCCCCCGGTGAGGATTTTCTCAAGGCCCCTGGCAGGTCAAGCGACAAATTGCAGCCTGAGGTGATGGAAGGTTCTCGGCCAGCGCAGGAGAGCTATCAGTGGCCATCTCTCTGAAGAACAGCTCCTAGATCAGGCCACGTTCCTGAGGGGTTTTTTGAAAGCAACCGAACTCAAGAGTTTCACCACTCTATGCTAATCCTTAAAGGACTGTAGTTAGCGTTCTCGGGCCGGACTTTAGGGTTGCCGACCGGTTGATCGGGATGGGGATTGGAGGTGGGGGGCAGGACTCAGGCACCCCAAGCCCAAAGGCTGCTCTAGGGTGGGTGCCTGGGGCTATTGCTTGCAAATCAGCACATTTTCCCCAATCAAAGCTCAAAGAAGAGGCCCACTGAGCTCCTTAAGAGAGTGAATTATTCACAGGCAAAAAGGTCGCCACAAACTAACTCCTCTGAAATGAACTGAACCCGCTCTTTCTTGTGCCCGCTTCTCGAAAAGTACATTTCAATCTTTAATGGTTTGAGAGGAGAGGAAAGAGGGGGGAAAAGAAGCACAGAAAAACTGCAAATGGAGAGAGTAAGAGCGAGATGCGATCAAAGTGATTTTCAAATTTGCAGATTTATGCACTTCGAAATATATTAATGATAGATTTATTAAGAGCGGACCATGGCTACACCCTCGCTGGCTGGGTAATTAAGTTTGCTCTCCACCTTGATGGTGAAATCCACAGTAAGTGAACTTTTGATGTGAACTATTTTAAAACTGCTTCTGATCACCCACATCCCCCTAAAAAGAGTATAAAAACGAAAAGGCGGAAATTAAATGTGTTCTTTCAAATTACATTAGTGGTCCTAACTAAAGTTTAAAAGACGATGTGGCTAAAACTACTTCAAGTCCACTGGAGATGAAGAATGTGTGTTTATACTCTGGTAAAATATTAAATATAATAATTGGCTTAGCAGTAAATTCAAAACACCATGAGCTGTGGTGCTGCTGTGGGTCAATCCAACTTTTCCAAAGTTTCCTGATGTTGTTTTACCTGTCAAAAAATTGTCAGTATAAGTGACAATTATAAAATAAAAAGTTGAAATTGAGAGATACTAAGTCTTAATTATGACAAAATTCTAATTATGAAAATGTCTTGATTCACAAAATTACTAAAATGTCATAATTATGACTTAGCTCATAATTTCACATTTTCAACTTCATTCTGACTTATAATTATGACAATAAATTTCAACTTCTGTCATAATAACTTTTTGATCATTCAGGCTTTGTAATACTTGTGACTTTTTATCTCATAATTTTGACTTTTTGACTAATAATTTTGACTTGTGTCATAATATCATATCAACTTTTTGATCATTTTGACTGTCATACTTATCATTCTTGGTTATAATTTCAACTTTTGTCATAATTGACTTTTTATCTCATAATTTCGTCCTTTTGACAATTTTAGACTTTTTGCCATAATTACGACACTTTTTTTTATTTTTTATTTCAACTTCTGTTATAATTATGACTTTCTATCTCAATATTGACTTCTTTTAAAATTTTGACAAATATTTTTCTTACATGGCGGAAAAGGGCTTTGACCCAAATTCCCCAAAATGCTGCTTATAAAAAGTGCTCAACAAGCAAAAGAGAGCAAAAAACAGCTAAATATTTCTTTGATGGTGTCTCAGGTGAATTTCCGTCAGTGCTTGAATAATTAACCGTGTTTGAGTGTCCTGGGCTAGCGGAGAGGCCCGTGGAGAGACTCCCATCGTTGGGGACGTGGTTCCGCAGAGCTGGACCTGCCACCGCTGGCGGCACTTGTTTTCCCATTTGTTGAGGCAGCACCAGTCTGCCCTCCGTCTTAATGAGCGTGGATGCGCGGGTGCCTGCGCACCTGTACGAGGAACAGAGGGGTTAATCCAGCGCGCTGAGCGTCGAGCTGACGGCGGTAAGGTGGAGGAGAGATACAGGAGACTGCCGTTCCCTCGGGTTTCTACCCCAGCACGCTAGAATGAGTTGTTTCAGTCACCGCTGGATACCTGACAAGCGGGCCTTCATGAATTACAAAATGAAGATTGATAATCCCTCGTCTGTTTCCTCAGTGTGTGCACAAAGAAACACGCACGGTAAGAGAAAACCGAAGAGTGATGCAAAAATCACTGTCAAGCTGTTTGCTGGTGAGTACATTTTCCTAAATGTCCTTAAAGGAATATTCTGGGTTCAATAAGTTCAAGTTAAGCTCTAACGACAGCATTTATAGCACAATATTGATCATCACAGTAAATAAATCATCCCTCTGGTTTAAAAAAAACATTAAATTGTGTAAGCAACCATTTAAAACCAGCTTTTATTAAAGTACTTCCTCAAAAACGTTTAAATTCTTGCACAAATCTTGAAAAATAATAATAATTTAATTTGAAAATAGTGTCTGCTTTAATGTTCATTCAAGGCTGTCGATAAAGTTTAACCTTCACTGCATCCAGAACATTCCTTTAACTAATAAAAGTAACACACACAGTCAAGAAACACAAGTCACAACTAGTTAACTCATCCCAGGTACGAGTAAAATAAGCTAAAACCGCTATTTTTCTTGAACTCTGAGCTGCTCAGTCTGAAGTCTCATGCAGCGGTCAACACAAGGCTTGGCGAGAGTGATGGACCAGTGGCTAAAATTGTTAAGAGGTGGAAGAAGATGTTTCTCTGCTGGTGTCAGCAAAAGTTTGCGATGCGTTGAGGAAGGCAGAAAAGCAGAGGAAGATGCACTTGCCGATGCAGTCACAGCGAGATCATGAAAAAAAAAAACAAGTGCCACTGTTTGGGAAAGCTTGTTACGCTTCAACAGAAAACTCCTCTGAGAAGACTGACTTTCTCTCTCTCTCTCTGTCACACACACATACACACTCGGACTGTCAGACAAGGATTTTTGCTCTTCTACCAGAACCTACACTATATTCTCATATTAACATTTAATTTACAGTGTCATTGCACCACATTTCCGTGAAATATCATTCCGGTTATTGGGTTTGTGTTCAAGGCAATGCATGGAAATTCATTTTACAGTGACACAAAACTGGTCACAATGCTGCAAATGAAACTGGCAGGGAAAACAGATAATAAATAAATAAGTGGATACAAAACAAGACACCGCAAAGTCACAGCATGATACGAAATAAAAACCCTGGAACGCATCCATATCAATTTCATCCCTCCAGCCTACCGAGAGAATTCCGAGGGAGATAAATAAAGAACATTTAACTGCTCTCCTTTCCCGCGTTGCCTCTGGCCGTGTTAAATTCGGGGCACTTTGGAGGAAGAGATTGATGCTTTCCTATCTGATGCGTTACAAATGTCTGGAGGGATCCTGCTGTCCTGACTCTTTAAAAACCTGTACATCAGCATAACCGCCGCGACCACACACGCGCACGCCCGGGAAGTTTATTGACTTGTGAAATCACATTCAGGACAGCCTTTTATTTTTCCCAGACTATAACCTTGCCTTCTAGGTCGCTTACTCAACAGAGCTGATTATGAGGAGCCGTTATTCTCCCGTTGAAAGGTCAGTGTGGTACTACAAGCTTCCGTTTTAATATCAGCTCTTCATTATGAGCTTGCAAGCTTAACAAATTGGCGTCAAACGTGGGGTATGCTATGAGGGTTTTTTGCAGAAGGGGAGGGTTTGCTCATCAATGTGCCTGGGTTTTGGGGTTGTTGGTGGGTATCTGGGGCACAGACAACAACCCCCGTGGTTTGTCGGGCGGAACAAGACAACATGCTACATCTCTCTCCTTGTCACGGCTAACGCGTCAAATTGGCATCGCTACATCGAGATGGTCAGCCCTGAAAGAAAACGACTAGAGGAACAGGAGAAGGAAGAATGCAAGTGGAAAGACAAAAAAAAGAGCGCTTTACATATAGACACACAAGGATGACTTCAGGCCCTGTCAGAGGGAAAAAGTCAAATAGAGCTGACTGATAGTTTTCTCCGTCAGCCGGCCAAAATGCCAGATAGCATGTAAATCATGATCGGCTGACCGTTTCCCCGGCTTCTCTCGGCTACTTGTCAGTTTCCTGTCGGCCGTCTCCGCTGCACGGTTTGGACAATTGTCTTCGACTTAGAGAGAGCCTGAGATTGGCCAGCCAACATATTTCAGCAACGGAACCATCAAAACGGACACCTCATCATTAGTCCAACTATTCTGGTTTAATATGCTCGAGGAGGGCAGAACGGAAGAGGTTGAGAGATTGTATCATTTATCTAACCCATATTTAAAGGGTTGTTGTGGAAGTTTAGTGAGCTTGGGTTCAGGAAACTAATGGCTCAGGATGTCTTAATATCCTATTTAAGTGTTAGCATTTGCCACATGGATTTTCACATGGATCGTTTTTAATGTGCCATAAAAAGCAATTGCTCAGACCGTATGTGGCCGGTGGTGGAGCATCAACAGCAGAGCATCCTGAGCAGAGACTATAATGAAACGATGACGACTCCAGCAATGCATAAAATGTCCAGCACTGAAAAACACACTATGGTTAGACACTGAAAATATGTGGATAAAATCAGATCAAACAATGTCTGTTGTGGGCTAGTGTTTTGGATCAAAATTAACGCTTGCCAGGCCCTTAACGTGACTAAAAATGGGTTTTGGTGACAGACAGTTGATCGGTAACTTTATTCTGCACTAAAATATAATATATAATATTTTAACCCTTACAGGTGTAAGTATTGCATGTGAATCAAACCAAACTCATACTAAGTAACTAAAAAAGGAAAAAAAATGTTTTGACCAAGTAGAAAAATGCCTAGATATATTTAGAGTACCAGCTATTTTTTGTCTCCAGAAGCCATATGAGAAATATGGTATATCAATATAATTTTTTACATTTTAATGAAAAAATTAACAAAAAAATACAATTTAATATAAATATTTTTTTTTAATTATTAAAATATTCCAATTAAAAGAGAACCATTGACTAGTCAATTTCACAACACACACACACACACACACATATATATATATATATATATATATATATATCCAAATCTAAATCTTGACATCTGAATGTCAAGTCAAATTCCTTCTGGGACAATGGGATTCACCTTAAAACAACACCTAATGCAATGACCATATCTCACATGAGGTTAAAAATTAAGCAATTTTTCATTTATTGCGAGTATTGGAGCATGATGTAATGTCTTTACAGTGCTGCCAGAGAGCAATGTAAAAGACATACTCTTTTTGGACGACATCCCGTAAAGTGTGAATCACCTTAATGCAGAGAAGTGGTTGTGCCTCCAATGACCCGAGAACGCGTATTGACTTAACCCAGTCGTCATGGCTACCCCAGTCTATGTATATTTCCACAGGTGAGCAGTTAAAAACATTGCCAGGCCAAATCCTGTCCACAATGAATTATCCAGACCGTCTCCTTCCAAACATCCTCTCTGGTATAATCAACCCTCTATTGGAAAATAAAAAGGTCTGAGACCAAATGCTTTGAATCAGAAAAAAAGTGCAAGTTTAAATAATTTTCAAAAACAGCAGGCCAATAAATTTCCAAGCAGAGGTTAATTTAGTAAGGAGAAACCCTAGCGTAATTACCCTGTCCGATTCCCCTCACGCCCCGAGGGCTCCAGTCAAAAATGTAACAGAGGGGAGTTATTTTCTCCTAAAACACAGCACAGGAAAAAAAAAACAGCCTGTCCTAACAAGGCCCCCGCTAATATCCCCCCCCCCCCATTATATTAGCTTTTGTCACAGGATATTACCACATCACCCGCATCCCACAGTCACAAATTTATTAATAATGCACTCATGAGTGAAAACGGGAAATGTTTTTTCTCTCTCACTCTCATTCTGCACTACATTGACGAGGAAGCAATTCCAAGCAAGGCATAATCGGCCGGATGATGTATTCCACTCGGGTGACAGTTTGGGCCAACAAAACTTCATTTTATTTCTAAATGAAGCCTTACTAGCATAATTGAGCCCCTTTGCGCTAATCAGCCAGGGCCTGCGTCAGACGCAGATTCCTAAATCTAACCCGCCCATTACACGTGATGCCGGGTATTCATTCTGACATGATGTGAAATGTTTAGCAGTCACACTCTTGTCTTACTGACACACGGACTGCCCACCCTGTCAGCTGATCAAATTTCCCCAGGCTGCAGCTTCAACCACCCAGGCAGAAAGACGACGAGCTCCCCGTCCTTTAATCAAAGTCTGATTCGAGCTATTTCAATAAGAAATACACCACACTGAAGCTTTTGGAGAGAGAAAGACAGACGAACACTTGATGAAATGTAACAACCCCCAAACTAGCTCAGAAAAACACACCCACGCACATTTGTGGGCCTCTTGGGTGCAAAAACATGTTCAACTTGTGGTCAATACGAGCTTGCTATATAAACAAGCAGGCTAACTTTAGCGAGATAAAAGCTGCCATGTTACCTGTACTTTTGAACACACTTAATGTTCTCTGAAGCTTTAGATCTCACTGACCAATAAATAACAGGGCACTCTTGAGAAAAAAACTACAGATATATGAGAAAAAACTAAAGCTAAATCAACTAAGGCAGCACTAACATCATAATGCGTATGTTGTCATACTCACTCTTAGCGCTATGCTAATCTGAAGTGAAATAAATAAGCGCCTGCTGATGTTGCCGTTTCATAAAAACAATCTAGTGTTGGTTGGGGAGAAAAATGTTCATTTGCACTTCAGAGGTGTAACATAACAGGCTTGGCAGGCCTTTGCTTACAGTATGTTTCACAGACTCCCCGCCTTTCACTGCTAAACACTAGAAAACCCGAGTGCGAGGACTCCAAAGCAGCCTATTAGAATTTATAAACAGTTTAACGCTGTGCGCCAAGCATTTAAACAAACATCATGAATATTTCACTATTCATAAGATTTTCCCTCTGATGCTCTAAACGCTGAATCCACAACTAAATGTAACCTGTAACATCTTGTTAGCTAATTGATTGTGACGGCTTGCTAAACACACGCAAATGCAATGTGTTGCTCCGACCGCATGAAACGACGAAAGCAGATGATAATCGGCTCACAACTCACTCACTTTAACATGATGTTTCTCTTGCAAATCTAAGTCCTGTAGCAGCCCACCTGTACACAAATTTACCACAGTATCTGGCAAAATACCATAGTGACCACAGCTACTATAAGTAAATGAATAGTAAATAAACACAATTTGTTGGCTATCACCAAAGATAATTAACACAAACAAACACACTCCATCTTCACAAAAAATTACTACGATTTTACCATAGTAAAGCACTTTAACATTGTAGATTTATGATAAATAATCTATTAGGGGAGAAAGACAATCAAGTTAATTTAAAATACAACTATGGTACGTTTCTAAAGGTTTTTGAGTGCAAATAACACACTTTGCCTTATGGAAACCTGAGTTAGGGGTCATTCACACTGAAGGCATTTTTCCATTTCACAGCTATACTTTTCCATTGTCTTTCTATGTAAAGCACTAGATGGGCGAGTTTGACCGTTGCGCTTGCCTCTCGTGTCTTTTGCAGCATCACATGCATGGCACTGCATTCTAACAAGCAGTGCTCATGTTAAAATAAGTTCAACTTAAAAAACAAACAAAAAAAAAACATGTTTGTAGACCTTGTGTTTTTTCCCCATTTCACTGCCCACATCTGCCCATTTTAACTTTCATCTTACAAAAAATTATGGCACAGATACTAGGCAAGAACTTGCCCACTTGACCTTGTGACCAGACGCATAGCAGTGTTTTCTCTCTACCAGCAAAAGAGGTGAGGAGATGAGAGCGTGTCTTTGCAATTACTTCCCTGTATGCTGTTAGAGGCATAAGAACAGCAATATGAATGAGATACTTTGTGTTGAGGGCCTAACATTGACAGACTGGGAGAGATGCATCACTCAGAGAAAACACTGCAGTGAATTCCCCAACAAATCATGACCTTTGAACCTGGTACAAACTAACAAATGTAACACTTTTGTATCGAGAACCTGTCCAGTGGTGTCCATCTCAAATGACAAAGAACAAATGTGCTTTTATCATGACATAAATGAGCAATTGACTTACACAGAACTTTTTTGAGTATGTGTTTACAGAAGAAAAAAACTAACATATCATTAAAAGGCCTAATGTAATCTCTTCCTTTTTGCAACTCTAATCTTATGACGGACTATCTCCGCAGCAGCTGCTGTGGTAACAGTAGGATGAGCCGCTGTGTGCTGCTGCTGCAGAAAGCACTGATTGAATCAGAATGCCTACATGGGGGCTTTGTCAAGCATCTGCACCCGCCAGCTCCCCGAGGGGACGCCTCCGACCGCATCCTCCACCTGCCCGGCATGACACGCGTCTGTGTGGGGCCTCGGTTCCTCTCCGGAGGGGGCCTGCGCAACTCTGCTTGGAGAGAGAAGGGGGTGGAGAGAAGGCCAGACGCCCTCGTAGGTACGCTTCTCCCACCGTAACATTATGATAATGCTGTAATCGCGGCAGACAAGCAAATCACAAAGCAGGTAATTTCCTATCTGACTCGCAAGGCTGATGTAAATGCCGGTGTCTCGCACCACGGGGGAAAGGCACGTATGGCTCTGTCTTGTTGAGATAATAGGCGGCAACTATCTATTTTTATACCCCGTGAAATCCCAAATCTCGCCAAAACAGAGCCCCTTATGCACGTTCTCGGCGCATTTGGCCCCAATCAGTTCGTATTAAAATGTTCAAAACCAGCATTTGCCTGGTCACAAGAGAGATGACTTCCGTGTTGTATATGCAACACGCATCAACATTTCCTCCCAAAACAGTCTGGTGCACCTAAAGATGATCAAGGGAGTCTTGCGCACATCGCTTCCAAAACATACACACCGAATCCACAACCTGCCTGGCACCTATCTCTGTCAGTTCGGATGCCGGGCTGAGCTCTTGTTATTTCAGTCTTTGTGTTGTGCGGCAGTGTGTTTACTGCACACAGGCCTTGTTTCCTCCCTCAGAGCACTGCGAACTGATGAATAAGTAACAGTGTGTCTCCATGTGGCCGGCGCTCTCTTCATCCCTGCGAGTTCCACGAGCTCCCCTGGCAGCAGAAGACGCTCCACAGAGGCTGCCAGCTTTCCGGAATGCTCTCTGAGGGTCTGGGGACAAACATGCAGCAGAGAGAGAGGGAAAAACAGCTCTTTATCCCAGACTTCAGTGGGAATATGTAGAGACGGGGGAGGGGGTGGAAGTGCTACACTCTAGCAGGAAAGGGAATGCATTATGGAAGTGTCAACTCTCCTGAGGAGACACTCCAGCGCCGGAGGAGGAACTTATTAACCCTTAGCCTGCTAATTAAACAGCTCCAACACGGAGTCAAATGCCATTTCATTTCCTTTAACTGCGAAGAGGGAACTGTAAATACTAACAGTGTTTTTGTGTTCGCGCGGGGGGAGTAAATGTATCTTCAGCTCGCAAAATAACCACAGAAGGAGCTGTCGGGACAAGTAGTCGCTGGCCACGGTTGTGTGACATTCAGATTTAAATGCCTTCTAAAATTCTAAATTCTAAAATTTGAATTGTGATAGTAAACAAGTGCAGAATGCCAATTCGAATTCAAAGAAATTCATGCAACTAAGTTTTAAGTAGAAAAGCAAAATTGTCAGGACAAACTTTGAATGTTGGCTCGACTTGTTTGAAAGTTTTGAAAAAGTATGATTCAATCCAATTGAACTTCTATTGTATTGTAGCTAATTCAATTCACATTGTAACTCAGGAATTGAAAAGAAGCCAATTCTTCAATTGTGAGTTTTGAACAACCCTGCCGCAGGCGTATTATCCACAGAGCGTGACGTCTTCCAAGAGGGTGTTTACTAATCGCATTGATGCGCAAAATCTTAAAAGGCGCCTTAAATCTTTAAAACAAGCACACATAGAGAGCCATGAGACGCTAATGGCGTGTAATGCCTTTTGTTGTCGAAATGAGAGCAATTCATATCGCTGCTAAAAACAATGCATCAATTAAGCAATTAGCCGCGAACAAACTGGGCAGCTATCCAAGCCACCCAATAAGGCACTGTGCCAAGGTGCTTGTACCATTCATTACGAACAACACAGAGCAGAGGGTTGCCTTTCATTCACAGAGTGGAGGCATTTGTCTGCCAACGAGAAGATGTTTTGTTCCACCAGATGTGCTTTTAACAGGGGCCACATGGTCGGTCAAGGCTTGGAACTATGGGTGGGACACTGTGGCCTCTTCACTGAATCAGATTAATTAAGTCATCAAAGCAGCCCAGTGGCAGTCGGGCTTAATTGTGGTAATTGAGGTTAATAAGGAGCTATTATGCATTGATCACAAGCTTTGTCTCATTGAAGCTGCAAATTGTGTTTGGTTAAACACCCAGAGTGTGGAACGGCAAGCCCCGTTTCTGTGTCGCTTTTTCATTTCTTCCCACCCAGGAACCCAGGCGATCTTAAGGAACGGGGACAAATTCACAGCATGCGAGAGCCACGTGGCCATTCGTTCGCTGAGCTATTACAATAATGCGCCCGCAGCTTAGCTGAAGGTCAATTTTATATTTGAACAAGTCTCTCAATGGAATGTGGCTGGCACTTAGTTCTGCTGTAGTTTGAGGTCTTATTAACAACAATCTAGATGGTGGCTTTTATCCACCTGATATTTGGATCGGACTGAATCTTAACCTTTCCGCTATGGGCCGTGTTATTAATTAACACCCTCCAAGAACGTCCCTAAACCCTTTCCCTCTTGTTCTGCATTAGTTTATTAGGAAGTCATCACTCTGGGTGAATTTAGACATGTCCTTCGCTAACACTTGACCGTTTTCCTTAAACAAATGTCTCCGACCTTACGACAGGAAATCAAAGTGACGTGGCCGCCGCTGATTAATGATATGCTTTCACGTCTGGCTAATTTCACCCACGTGCCTCTAAAACCCTGCACATCATCCACTCTGGATGGGAATCCAAAGACAAAGCGGTAGACTATGGGTTTAATGAACGAAAAGTCCAGAAACTTCATTCGGCAACTCTAATACGGGCTAATTCCAGCCCTATTACAGACTTTAAGTTCTTGCATTAGCGTTGCTTTCTCCCACACAGTGGCTGCAAAAAGCTCTTCGGGAGTTAATGCCGCAAAATGATCTGCATTAAATAAAACGATGCAGCTCGTGGTCTGTCTTTTTTCACTTTTAGTGGTTTCACGCTGACTGAAGGCAAAGGCCGGAGCGCTTCATAAATTAGACGCTTATGGCTGATAAAAGGCCTGCGATGCAAACGCTTAAAGCCTTGCACGACTAATCCGATGGAAGGGCCGCCAGGCAACTGTGTACTTTCCAGCTCTGATTAATGCAGCATGATCTGTTTTGGGCAGAGCTCCACATCCTCACGGACAAAAGAGCGCAGCCCTGTATCTCTCAGCGAGTGTGTTCTGAAATGCACATCCTGAGGGAGAAAACAAGTGCGGTGTGACAAAGTGAAGTGGTGGAGCTTCCTGGTCTGCTGTGCTTGTACAGGGCTAGATTTTCCCTGTCAGGTACTAGGATGAGGGGGATGGAGAGGTTGTAATTAATCAAAGTCAGATGTGGCTGAGTGCCTGGCCATGCAGTAGATCCCTGTCCTGGAAACTATCTCTTTTTTTTTTTCTTTTCCACTCTCTCTGTCTAGCTGAGAGAGCTTTCATACTACAGGTTTCTGTCTGTCTGACGGAGTTCGGTTCATTTAGTTGCTGTGAAAGTTTTTAAACTGTTGGCGAACTGAGACAATGGTGTTGTGTCAGGAATAAGGAAAATATACATTCTCAAATTAAATTGATAAGTCTGATGGTGGGCATAACATGCAGCGTGACCTGTGTAATCTGATTCATGAACAAATGATTCTTATGAGTCAGATCATAAGAATGAATGAATGAATGAAGTAAATAATTTAAACAAATAAATAAAATGATATTGATATTAATAACGAATGATAAAATGATTTATGATTTTTAACTAAAACTTTTTTTCCACTTTGTTTGGGTGGGTCTTGGGTACAGTTCATGTTTGCAACTGCATATTTCATTATACTTTTCATTTTAATCAGTTTTTAAATTCAACTTTTATTTTTCTGTTATTTCTTTTTATATCTTGATTAAAGATTTTAAAATCTTTTACATGTTTTAATTTTTCACAATTTTCTCAGTTTTTAAATCGAATAATTTCTTTAAAATTATTTTTTGCTCATTATAAATGCACTTTTTAACATTGTGTATAACATTTGTTATATAAATACACTTGCCTTTCTGTGCTTAAACCAAAGGAAATGAAAGCAAAAAGAAAACAATGAAGCTAGTGTTTTCTCCTCTCAAGACAACAAAAAACTGTGCAAATAGCCTGAAACACTATATCTAGGCCTTGCGCTTTGGGAGGAGAACTCAAACTCAAGTCTTCATCAATGAAAACTTCAATAAATTAAAGATTACTTCCACCGTCATATGCACACAAACACACACATACGCCTACAGAACACAGCGCATCACAATCTGATGTGCTCATTAAATAGGAAAATAAGCAAACATACAGACACATCCTGGCAGGCCGAACATTAACTTACAAAAAAAAGAGGCCCAAATCAATTCATTATTTTTGAACCCGACAAGGAAATGGTTTGCCAATTAGAGCGAGGTCGATAAAGCAAACCTGGAATGACATTCAGGAAGAAAAACGGAAGCTTATCACCTTGTTTAATCACACCAGTTATTCACAGCTCTACTGGGAAAGAGAGTCTAAAATAGCACTGTACATCCTCACTTAATCCAGTATACAGGAACAGAAGAGAGCCTGGGAAAGAGAGAGAGACCGGATACATTTATTGGCCCTGAATGCTCTAATCGGATGATTTTGGTTTTTTCCCCGAGTAAACAGCCCTAGTCAGAAACAGCTTTAAGTAGTCATTACTGCTTCCACGACCAAACAGCAGCAAGGCAGCTCTAATTTTGCCCACCTGACCGCCTCTCTTGTAATTGCACTTGCGTCCATCAGACTCAACAACATGATTACACGCATGATCTGGAGTATGTTGCATGTGTTGTTATACGAGGTGGAGTGCGGCTCAGGAGCTGTTTATCAGCCGGGGCAAGCCATAATTACATGCTTTCGAGCGAGAACATGTCGCAGAAACAAGTACAGAGAGAGAGAGAGAGAGAACATACAGCACCAAAAATGAAAATGTGTGTGATTTGACTCTTGATTATATTACGCTGCAACTATCTAATCAAGCCTCTCTGCTGTCAGATCTACCATATTGTCCCGAATATAAGACGATATTTTTTTCTTGGAAATACATCTGAAAAAACGCGGTCGTCTTATATTCACGGTCTAGACTTTGACATGTAAATACTACACCCACAACACTAGGTGGCGCCAAATACGCATAAAACGAGTGTGCCATGAAATACGTAATGTAATGCGTGCTGTAAAGATCGCGAGTAAAAACAAAAGAAAAAAACCTTACAGCTGCATGAGTCGTGACTGTCACATTAGCCTGATGGGACCAAACTCTCTTTATGATTTTAAAACGTAAGACAGTACCCAGAGTTGAAGACTACAGTAGGATTTAACTTCTACTGTTAATAAGATTTTGGTAGGCTACTATTAGATGGATAGCCTAAATGTCCTAATTCAGATGGGCTACCTGTTTTTTTTTTATTTTTATGGTATATCAAAAAGTGTTTATTTTTTAAATGTGATTGTTGGTACATTTTACCAGTTTTTACCATACTTTCAAAACAAACATTAAAATAGGAAAAATATGCAATATGAAAATAATTGAAGACAAAATGTGTTTTACTGAGAAAAAACAAGATTTGGTTTTTAAAAAGCCTTTTTCCAAAAGGTACATCTGGAAAAAGGGGGGGTCGTCTTATAATCAGGGTCGTCTTATATTCGGGCTAATACGGTAATAACAGAGTGCTGTACATTTCCTTACTGCTTGACCAAGAGCTCCAATTATTCTGATTCTGAGCGATCTACTTAAAAAATGCAAGTCTATAAATAAATGCAGCATATTGTGAAGATACTCCGGATTATTAAAGGGGACATATCATGGAAAACAGCTGCTCTTTTGAAGTAAGTTTGATGTACTTTAGTAGACATACTCTAACATTCACAATGCAAAACTCTTGTTTCCAGTGCATCTAAACCATTTCTGAACACTAAGCTGCGAAAACAGGCAAAATATGTTCAAAAAATGGTAATAGTATTGACATCCTAACCATGAACACTGACCTGTCCTGATGAACTGCTGACGTGTGCTGCCAAAATATTGATGTCATTTACCAAAAGTGGACGACTAAGTCCACTAAGACTAAGTGACTAAGAAAATAATGCAAAATGACTAATGACTAAAAATGGTCAAAAAAGTGACAAGTAGGCCTGGTCTCCCCTATAACTTGTATTTGGTCCAGTACAGTGATTTGATTCAGTATGGCTCTTGACTTGTCTTTCTTGACTTTGTGTACTGCAGACTTGATATATATCTTGAAAGTAAGGACTTAACGCTCGTTTGCGACTGCTCTTGCGTGCATACTTGCGTGGGACTTGTATACTAACACTACTGCCACTTACATCTTGAACACTAAAAAGTACACTTAAAAGGCTACATAGCAAAAAAATTGGCTTATAAAAATACAACTGTTCATTGTTATTTCATGTTAGCCCAGGACCATTAAATAATGTTAACAGATACAACTTTTGATTTTAACAATGTATTAGTAAATGTTGAAATGAACTAAGACTAATATATGCTTTATAAGTATTGTTATTTGTTAGTTCATGTTAACTAATGTTAACAAATGGAACCTTAATGTTGAGTTTTCCCAAAAATGTTTTTTGTATTTTTCGTGGAAAACCATAATACTCATATTGATTTAGAATTAATAATCAGAATTTAAAAACAAACTACAGTGCACTCCAAAACTTTGGAAATGCCCAAGGCAACACTTTTGGACGATATCAGCATAAATCCTTACCATTTTGTGATCACTTTGCGTTGATAAGAGATAATAGAAACAATGAAACATTTTATTTAAAAAAATAATAATGAATTCATATAATATAATATAATAATATAATATAATTAATAAAACACATTGGAAATTAATACATCTATAAATCTATAAAGGTTTGTTGACCCAATAGTCTACAAAAAAGAAACCTTTAATGCATTTATGCCAAGAAATTATAAATATTTATGATATTTTGCAAAACCCCACCTTGCCTAGGGTGGAAACTGTATATTACCACAATTTACATAAATGGACTTCAGGGGAAAAAAGCAACAAAAGTGTAGAAAAATAAATTGTTAAATCAAGTGATCCTACAAGAGGGAAAAAAGTGAAAAATCAAAAAGCAAGCGGCAATGGCGAGGTTGACATTATTCCTGAAAAACTTTGTAGTGCACCATAAGCCTTTTATTACCACCAGCAGTCTCTGGAAAAACACCTTAGTCCTTCTATATTGAGTTTGTAGCTTAAATATTGTTCTAGGAAGACACAAAGTGAGATATCTCCTTCTCTCTCACTCGCTCTCTACAATGCAGTACCAGTGCAGGATGGGGGTCTAATAGACTCTACAGGGACCCAGCATTTAGCACTTCTGAAAGCACTGGCGGGATTCCTCTGCTCCTTCACTGGTTTTGTTTAATACACTATAATACAGGTTTATCCATGGAGGAGAGCCGTTCCATCTCAAGAGGGAAAAAAGTGAAAAATCAAAAAGCAAGCGGCAATGGCGAGGTTGACATTATTCCTGAAAAACTTTGTAGTGCACCATAAGCCTTTTATTACCACCAGCAGTCTCTGGAAAAACACCTTAGTCCTTCTATATTGAGTTTGTAGCTTAAATATTGTTCTAGGAAGACACAAAGTGAGATATCTCCTTCTCTCTCACTCGCTCTCTACAATGCAGTACCAGTGCAGGATGGGGGTCTAATAGACTCTACAGGGACCCAGCATTTAGCACTTCTGAAAGCACTGGCGGGATTCCTCTGCTCCTTCACTGGTTTTGTTTAATACACTATAATACAGTTTTATCCATGGAGGAGAGCTGTTCCATCTCCACCAGCCTCTTTGATCAGTGGCTATGTCGAACACGGTACCTTCTTTTTGTGCGCATTCTCCATTAACTTGCCAATAGAGATGCCTTCCCAAGGAGTTGTGGGTATTCTCTGTGCAGTGCTTCAAAAAAATGGACTCCCTCAGCCACAATGATGAACTAAATGCATTACAATATGAGAGTATTACTGTATGTCTAAGGCTACATTGAGGCAAAATCAACAGTGCTTTTCACATTTTCCCCTGAGAGGATGGAAAATGTTTTGAAAGCAAAGAGCAAAAACACAAAATTGTATGCTTACAATGCAACAATACACATGGCCCGACTGACCTCCATCTAATAGAGCGCCTATGTAAAACAGCAACTGACCTTTAAACATTATATGCAAAAAATAGCCATGCCGAGGCCAGGAACCCCAAACATGGGATCTCAGGGTGCCGTGTGGACTTTTAATCAGGCAGGTTTCTTTTTTAAAGATCCCAGTGCCAAGTAATTGATCCCAAAAGGAAGGGCTTTCACCCGCAGAGCAGGGGAACGGCCCTCTGTGCATCACAGTTCAGCTACGCAGGCCTTTTTTCACAGGGAAGAGGGAGAAAATGAATGAAAACATTCTAAAGCTACTTCGGGTAGAAGAACGAGAGGGATTGAGTCAAAAATTGAGAGAAAATGAAACATGATATGGGCTAAATTAAGAGTTTTTGTTAGCTGCAATCATCTCAAACTCACAAAACTCTCAAATGTTCTCATTACTTATAAACACGAGCAAACAGAAATGCGCCTTCTCATCTAGCTTGAGAGGCGAAAATAGTTTTCCATTTCTGCAAGTCGATGCCATATCCGCACGCACAAAGAGAGATTATTCCTAAAACAATTAGTCTTCTCCTTCCCTTGTGAAGTGGAGCAATTGATCTGGTGATAAACAAGAGACTTATGGGCTATTGACTCCGGCCGGGTTTAGTGGCTGATTAGAATTACAGCTGAATGCAATCCATAGAACATCTCCGCAAGACCACAAGACAAACAAAGAGTCAAGGCTTTTCAGGGAGGCCGAAGACCTGTAATGACCCAGCAGCATTGTACAGGTTTAAAGAGATCGTCAGACTAAGCCCAGTTACATCAGTCAGGATTTATTACAGATGTGACCTACACTTCAAAAACTATAAATCATAAGACATTTTGTATTAATAACGCTAAAAAGTTGATATAGAGGGTTGATAACTGCCTAGACGCTAGAGTTTACAGAGCAAGAGAATGCTGTGAATGCAACGATTTAAATGATGGTGCGACACAATACGTTTTCTTCCATACGTTGATACTCCATCATGTGTAGCATAGTTTTAGATATTACACATAAAAACGTGTGTATATATATATATATATTTTTTTTTTTTCTCTATTTTTTTATTAAAATGTATTAAATCATAATGTTTTAGCCTTACATTATTATTTCTGCACTATATATTTAATCAAACATTTAATATCATATTCATAATTCATATCATAGAATTATTTTTGTAAATGAAAAAAATTATAAAAAGTTATATTTTGCTTATATTTTTGTTTAGAGTTACCTAAAAGTGACATAAATTGTGAAATTCAGAAATGAGTACTAAATACATAAAACCAAAATGTATACCAAGAACTATTGTTGATGAGCACATGTATGAATTTATGAACAATCTAGAGAGATAAGGAGAGGTACACAGGTAAAAAAACTAAGCACAATATCAGAATCATAACACTTATCATAAAGACACTTTATCAGCCTAAAGAGATGAGACTTCAGAGAAAATGACTTCAAATGATGGCACACAGCAGAAACACGACAGCAAAACTCAATGGAATTAATCAGTTCAGTGCCTTCAGTAATTGTAAATCCTTCCGTGCAGAATTTCAATATAAATAATATATGCCATCTACACACGATGATGTGATCAACACTAAAGGTGGAATACAAACAACTGTCGGCCCAAGAAAGAAGTGATCCAATACTGAGATCTATAATTGATTTATATGAAAATAAGTTTGGCCGACCATCTCCTGGGTAATCTGTTATGTATGACAGTCGCTGCCAGTTTCATATGAGACACCATCTTATATACTCGAGCTCTTTTCCTCATCTTGCTAACGTACCTGAAGTATGTACAAACTGCAAATAAAGCTATTAAATAAAAGGTAAACACCAGAGTCGCCTGTTGCGGAATAATAAGAAGCCCTTTAATTGACAGACTTGAAATCTAAAGCCAATTCTCCACTGCACTGTGATTCCTGTATGCACGTTGCCTCTAAACTGTCCCATAAAATCCTATCACTGCACTTAATTGTTCGATATCAAGCTGAAGCGTCCAAGGTAATTCAAATGTCTTTTGTGCGATGAATATGTGCAATCGTCCTCTTTTCCTATTCTAATTTAATGCCATCTGGGCCACATGATTGGCCCGGTGTTGCCATTGCTGACAACCGAGGTCAGCATAACCATCAAGCGCTGTAATTGAGTAGTTAGTAGCAATTTTCTCCCTTTAATTTCCATCTGCAAAACCCAGGCCTGGCATGGCAAATAGCACATTACACACGCACAATGCAGCCGACCAGTAAAAACATAATTTCCACAGTTTGAAAACTTCCATGAACAAATGACGAATTGTCAGAGTGTATGTCATCTCATTCGCCTTCGACAGAGATATGTCGATTTCCATTTTCGACAAGATAATCCCAGCTGATCGGGAAAAACAGTGTTGATTTTTTGCATCTGTAACCAGACCCTGAGCATCAGAATCAGATTTATGAAACCCTAATCTATAACGATGCACATCTCCCGCCAAAAAGGACAAGGTGCTACTGCAAACTAATGGCCCAACGCAGTCTATCGTTGTGACTTGATAAGTTTTGCCGACAGATTTATGAAGATCGTAAAGCAAAATCAGGGACAAGAATGTAGCAGGCCGACGTTTAATGGCTGCTTATCACACGAAGGGTTTTATTCGTCGCCACGCGTTTATACACACACGCACAGACCGCATTCACGTTTGGCCAAGTGGAAAATGAATGCTTTATTCTCGTCCTAATGATGTCCTTCTCAATATGAAATTGATGTTTTTAAGAAAATGTTATTTAAAATAATACATTAAGTACTGTCAACTCGAGACACAATTCCCTCGTAACATAAATTTGATTTTTATACCGCTCGTGGAGAATAGAATCCCTTTTTATACAATTTTGTAATTACTCTGATGCACTACATCAAAAGGAAAAGTAATAATAGTTGTAATTTAATCTATTCTCACAAGTCATTTTCATAAACTCTCCCTCTGTCTGCCTAATGCACGTTTCATTCATTATTTATAATGCACTGATGATGTGGTAATGACAATGCCATTGTTTTTTACACTTAGCGGTGATTCAGAGCTTTCATTATGTGCACGGCGGGCCACGGATTATCAAGGGCAAACAAAAGATAATTAACGACAGGAAGTAGGGCAGCCGAGCTGGCTGGGCACCGCCAGGAACCCCCCGACTCAGGGTTCACCGAGCACAGGTCTATTTAGAAGACTTGGCTTCTGTGAGGACTCAAACAGCATAATTAGTGAAGGCTCCCTGTTAGGAGGGGAATGCAATTTATTTTTACCTCCTCCTCTTCTTTGCACCTCCTCCTTCCATTCTTTCATTCCCTCCGCCGCTCTCTGAACAGATATTAACGCTGAGCCGGAGGTGTGAGAATCTGAGCATGAATATAGAGCTATCAAGAGGAAGTTAAACAATGGACAGTCAACTAAATGACAACGTGTGGCAGGAAATATCTGCTAAATCCGAAGTATTCGGTCAAAAGAGAATGCTTTCAATTAAAGGGGTCATATGATGCGATTTCAAGTTTTCCTTTCTCTTTGGAGTGTTACAAGCTGATTGTGCATAGATAAGATCCCTGAAGTTGCAAAGACTAAAGTCTCAAAACCAAAGAGATATTCTTTATAAAAGTTAAGACTCTGCCACGCCCCCCTAAAACGGCTCGTTCTAACACGCCCCCACATATCTACATACGTACATACATACAGTGGGTATAGAAAAGCATCACCCCCTTTAAAATAATCACATTTTGTTGCTTTGCAGCCTGAAATAAAGACGGACAAAAAATTTTTTTATCCAGCAGTATTTACTCAGTGCAAATTATAACATCCAAGTGAAAGATATAAGACCAATATGTCAGAAAGAAAAAAAACAATCACTGAGCTGGGAAAAGGATCTCCCCCCTCCACAATGAGTGGTCATTGTGAGCATGCGATAACATCACAAAGTCTCCACGAATGTGGCTTGTACAGGAGGGTTGCGAGAAAAAAGCCACTCCTCAAGAAAGGCCACATGCAGTCATGATTGAGCTTTGCCAAAACACACCTTGAAGATTCTGAGGGAGATGAGACAAAAATTGAATTATTTGGCCTCAACACCAAACAATATGTCTGGCGGAAATCCAATACAGCTCACCATCCAAATAACAGCATTCCTACAGTAAAGCATGGATGTGGTAATATCCTGTTATGGGGGTGTTTCTCTGCAGCAGGGACTGGAGCACTTGTCAGGATAAAAGGAAAAATGGACGGGGCAAAATACCATCAAATTCTTGAGGAAAATCTGCTGCCCTCCTTACCACACAGTGGTTGAAGGAGAAAAAAGTGAACCATCAAATTTAGCTGAACTTGAGCAGTTCTGCAGAGAAGAGTGGGCAAATATTGCAAAGATTAGATGTGCACAGTGAGTAGAGACAAAGGTGGTTCAACAAAATACTGACACAAGGGGGTGATCGTTTTTCCAGCTCAGTGACTGTTTTTTTTAAATTTTTTTACATTTTTTTTCTGACACGTTGGTGTTATATCTTTCACTTGGATGTTATAAGTTGCACTGAGTAAATACAGCT